>NC_068369.1:57942393-58057393 GCF_020536995.1 Dreissena polymorpha | reverse complement strand
ATTTTGTTTATTACAATTGAAAACAACCAATTGTTTGCGCTCATGTTTAGGTTCTACTGTCACTCATGGATTTTTACAAAAGGCAGAGTTTTTTTAAAACCAGTTATGATATTACGTAAGATTTAAGTGAAAGTTAATCGTGAACAAATTTAGCCTATCATTTGTATCGTTTTTTTAAGGTTAAGTTATAGTATTACTTAAACACTCTAGAGCTTCATGCTTTTTTAACTCCATATCAACAATCAAATTTCCTGATCTCGTACATGAAAACATGCGGGTGATATCTTTAGTAAGAAGCAGTGACCGCTGGGAGAAATAAAACTGCAGATATAATTGTATCAGTCTGCTCTGATAAAATAGATGAACAATGACAGTTTCGTTTAACACACGACCAATCAGCTTGATTCTGTCATTTTGTATCATTTACCGTTCAACGAAAACGTATTGACATTTATGGCCAATAAATACAGGCTTTCTAAAATAATGAAGTGCTATTTGATGCAAACGCAATCTGAATAACGGACCAGCGGGCGCAATTAAAACATTAGTTATATTTAATTGTATTTCGGTCATATTCATTTGCTGTGGCCTAAATATTTAATTCTACCTATGAAACGGTATGCAGAAGTAAATACTAATCATTTAATATTTATATATTATTCGATGGTGTGCGAAGAGAATCCTACACACTGTATTGGAAACCCAGCAGATTTGAGAAGAGAAAAGAAGACCAGAACACATCACAGCACAGCATCAAATTGCCAAACTACGTTAAAGAGGAATTAAGTAGGGCACAGCAAAACACGGAAATATACATTGGATGATTAGATCCGTTTAAATTCGATATAACAATATATTTGTATATGTCTTTTGTATAAATTGCTATATACCACTTATATTATATTGTCACGTCGAAGAGGAGGTGTCATTTCGCTCTATCTTGCCATGGGGGACACAACCATTTCATGCCGAATGTAACGTAATAATATATTTGTTTTAAAATACTTGTTCGTAAAATAAAAAAAAAATAAAATAAATATTCAAACAGCCCCACTGAGGTCAGCTCACAATATAGATCGACTGTCTCCGCGACCAAAACTCAATCTCCTTTATATAATTTCACGACATTTTGAGGAATAACTTGAGTTATTGAAATGTTGCAAAAATGTCCCGGAACTGTTAATTATCAGAATATATTAAACCAAGCAATATGGTCCCCTACCGGTGAAAATCCAGCATTGTCAGATTTTTTTTATATTTGTTGCCATTTCAACCAGAATTCTTGATGTAGAAACAAAATGAAATGACGTGCATAATCTCCATATTGCCATCTATCCATGTTTCAAGTTTCATGAAAAATATGAAAAACTTTTGAAGAAGTTATCGCAGGATCCAGAAAAGTGTGACTGACAGACTGACTGACTGACAGACTGACTGACTGACAGACTTACTGACAGACAGAGCGCAAACCATTGGTCCCCTCCGGTTTCACCGATAGGGGACAATATAGGTTATGTATTATTTCAGTTTAGGGCTACTAAAAACACGTCTTCGCATGATTATTCTGCAATTTATCATAAATACAAATATACGGTTGATAATTGATCATTCATTTGTGAACATATTTGAGCATTTTTGTTTTGATTCTTACGGATTAAAGTCAAGATGACGGAAGCGTTAGAAATTGATTACCAAGTTTCTGAATTATTTGCAATATTAACCAATGAGTATATGTCAATTACACATAGATACGTTATAATAAATCTAAACAATCTGTGCATGTCAGCCCTAAAAGTGACTTATGAGATATTGCATGATCTCGCTCGTCTTCGTAGAGAGAAGCTGTTTGTTTGGTACGAGAAAATTGCGTTAAAATTACGTTAAAATTGGTGATATAAATTTTGGAAATATATAATTTGATATTGGCTTATAACCATCCATAATTTTGACCCGTGAAAAACAGGGCGGAAACTCACTCATATAAAAGAATCTCTCAACAAAACTTCATAAAACTTGCACGCGAAAAAGCATCTGCCGTCAATGTTTGCATATGTGAAGTTTCATTGAAATAATTGCTCGAAAAGAAAGGCAAGTATACACATTCTGATCATTCTGCGCACACATGTACTGTCATGCATATCTGGCGACTGCAAGATAGTATTCTTCAGCATGCTGTGTAATAACGTCTGATATTATATCTGTCTTAAATATAATAAAACTAAAGAAACATTATCATATAATATTTACGGTTAACAACCGTCAGTCTTTTAATTGATCGAATTGACTACGCAATACAAGACAAAATGATATATGATTTCTCGCACCGGGTATTGTGTTGGATATTCTTTGTAACTAATGTCTTTAACGTTCGTTTACTTATTGTACAAACACATGGTCTTTATTTCCTAAATCAATAACTATCCACAAAATATTGCCAACAAAATCCATTTAACTATATTTAATGTAAGGTTTCTGAATTAGGATGTAATGTTAAAATTCTGTTAAAACAAATATATGTCCAGACCATTACGTTATGTTAAAACTACTTTGGTATGCAGGGCAGACGAGATTTGTGATGTGATTCCCTATCTCTTGGCTAAATATACACACATAATAATTTGCTCCAATAAAGATCCGAAATTCATCACCAATAATCTTATTTCACAAAAAATTACTAGTATCAAATATCAATATTCTCTTTTTAAAATTTAACAATATATCCTACTTTCTATAACTAAATTCTTGAACAATCATTAGTGCTCATAAACATTATTTGATTACCTAAATTAGATGGCTTTTTGTATTTGTGCTGTGAAAATATCATGCATCAAATTTCATTGACAATGTGTTACATATATATTTTTCCTCTACAACTCCTTATCATGTTGTGTTAATATATAACGGTAACTTCTTTTTTTCTTCCCCTATCTCTTTTTTTGTTTACCGGTCAGTATTTCTTACGTGTCTTTAAAATACTTTAAATAATAACTATAGTTATGGGGAGTACAGGTTTCAATAAAAATTAAATATGAAATCATGAATACATGTATTTATTTTACTGTTAGCTGTGTGACGCTAAATATAGTGTAATACCATATTGGGATAGTTTACCAATTCACCTTTATTGATAAATAATTTTACAGTTGTTGTGGGGCAATAACTACGAAATGTGAAATAAACATTTCGGATATTATTATGCCCCTTGACTGAATGGGAGGCTTCTGTAGTAAAATACGGGATACTTACGCATTCGTAATGTTCGGTCAAGTTAAACAAAGTACGCTAAAATGAATCCTCATCCAAACGGGTTGTGGATGGATGGGAAATATTTGAGAATGGACGTAGCTAACAATATACAAATACATTGCCTGATTTTTCCAACTCTTAATATCTGCAAGAATACAATATTGAAAAATATTTGTTTGTATGTATATGCTATGTTTGGAGATTTTGTACATATAGACCTGCTTTTTGAAACGCGTAGATGTCACTATTTCTAATTGATGTTTAGTATCTATGAATGCAATGGAAAATCTTTTTTATTTTTCGAATCGTTAAATATAATTCATAGATTGAATTGATAACACAGCAATTCCCATGGTGATTATTGGACGTTTGGGTGACAATCGAATTTATTTATTGCAAACATGGCGACCAAAAACATTAATATAAGTATTCAAACATTAAACACAAAGAACATCAGTTATCACCCCATTCCAAAAAAAAGAACAAACACGACATTACAACAAAATACAACAAAACAAACACTTTTCGTTGCGATTCTCTTTTTTGAAATGTTTGTATGACATTCCATTTACATTTACACGAAATGAATTTTATGATACATATTCCAACTGTTAGAGGTCAGTTCTACATTATCTAATAAAGGATTTAACTGTGGGTCGCAGTGATTTTTAAAAATCTGCAAGAGTGAATGCCAATTATGAGGATCTGAGTTCCACAGACAGACGCGGTAGGCTTGTAGAATAACTAACGTTGTCGAGAGAATCATTCTTCTTCTACTGCCAGTCTAAGGATTATCATTGGGTGTAGAAGCTATTTGAACTTTTTTGAAGATGCTACTGTTTTCTGAGAGTTTACATTGATTCAAGCACAAATTAGAACTTGCTTCAAATGGTTAGCCAATTTGCAACATATATATACATTTGCAATGAATACTTAATTACACTTATGTGAGAATATTATAGCACACCAGTTTACAAAAATAAAATACTATAGAACGACAAATATGAGCTGCTTTGTTAACATGTTTTAATTGCAATTGTATCTAAAAAAGGAAGAAGTATTTAAAAAGGAAGCAATGACGGGCAAGCGCTGGTACCAAAATCTAATCATGCTATTGAACCAGCAATGAAATTGAATGTCACATATATTATTATACGCCTTCCTACGCTTTCGGCTTACAGATCAATAGCACCAACATGTGCACAAATATCAGACAAATCATATCATGATTAACTTTTTCGGAACGACATCATAATAAAGACTTTTGATAGACATTGGCGCTTGTTGGTTTGCAAAATAAAAAAAAAATACATTTACACAAAGTAAGTAATTTGCCATTTTTTGATAATAAAGTCAAAACGGTGGCATGTTTGAGTTTGGCTGGCTATTAAAAACAGTCTTTTCGTTGTTTTCACCCCGCACAGGTAATCTTTCGTCATAGCAATGTGAGACTGTTGGAAGACAATTTACAGACAGTTATAAGCGGCATCCCTATATAGCAGCGTTATAAAATGAGTACTTTTATTTATTAAATAAATATGCATGACGGTGAAGCTTTATAGATATCTGAGATCGTTCGTTTTACAGTAACACTTCGGTGGAGAGTTGTGTTGGGATTGGCATTCGGAGTCATAGTTTTCATTGAAGGAATGTTAATCTCGTGCATGATTTTGTCATGGATAACTACCATCATTGTGGCAATGGGTGTTTACGAGTTCAGATGGTTTAAGGGACTAGACAAACAAAGATTTATAACTGTATAAATGAAGAAGAATAACAAATTGGTTGAGTGGTTAAGATTATGATGATGCATGCGCTTTGGTTTTAAATGCGATTGTCGGTTGAGTTTTAATTTTGTAAAATAGGTGGTGGTTTGTATATTTTAATCTTTAAATACTTCGAAATGTGTTTTCATAGAGGGAACATTGATTTTGCGTGTCTACGTATTGTAACTGCTTAACATGACTTCATTTATTGAAGGCATTTATCAGGAGAAAACTATCACCGCCTTTTATGAATGAATGTAGATACGCGTTGGTTTTATGCTGTTGCAATGTCGACTTTATGCTGTATTTGTTTGTTGCGTGATAACTAACATTTGGGTTAGCAGTATATGCAATCTAAACATTTCGCATTCCACAACCTTGAGTATAATTCACTTTAAGTAGACTAGCATTATTGCAATAAATTCTTTCGATACACTTAAGTGTTTGTTTTGTTTTTCTTTACATTATTTCACAGACTGCAATGTGCGTTTGTTATACAAGAGTTTCTCAGACTGTGTATGAAATGCGCTTATCATATTATTACTATAGATTAATGGGTGGTGGTATTAATATGTAGATGCGAAGTAAGCGTTAAGCCTTTGTCTCAATTTTTGGGGTTTTGACGGACCAATGTGTGGAGCTTTGGTGGACCAATAAGTGGAGCTTTGGTGGACCAAGGTGTGCGTCTTTTGTGGACCAATGTGTGAGTCTTTGGTGGACCAATATGTGGAGCTTTGTTGGTGGACCAATGTGTAAGTGTTTGGTGGATCAATGAGTGGAGCTTTGGTGGACCAATGTGTGAGTCTTTGGTGGACTAATGTGTGAGTCTTTGGTGGACCAATGTGTGGAACTTTGTTGGTGGGCCAATGTGTAAGTGTTTGGTGGATAAATGAGTGAAGCTTTGGTGGACCAATGTGTGAGTCTTTGGTGGACCAATGTGTGAGTCTTTGGTGGACCAATGTGTAGAGCTTTGTTGGTGGACCAATGTGTAAGTGTTTGGTGGATTAATGTGTGGGTCTTTGGTGGACCAATGTGTGAGCATTTAGTAGGCCATTGTGTCGTGCTTTGGTGGACCAATGTGTGAGACTTTGGTTGACCACTATGAGGGGCTAAACAAAACGAATGTGTGAGGCTTTGGTAGACCAATATCAGGGGCTTTAGTGGACCAATGTGTGTTGCTGAATTGGACCAATATGCGAGGCTTTGGTGGACCTTTTAGCGAGGCCTTGGTGGTCCATTATGAGGGGCTAGTGTATAAATGTGTGAGGCTTTGGTGGACCAATATGAGGGGATTTGATTTACCAACGTGTGAGTCATTGGTTGACCAAATTGCAGGGTTTTGCTTGACCAATGTGTGGGGCTTTGCTAGACCAATAAACAGGGTTTTGGTGCCCCTTAGTGTGGGGTATTTGAGGACCGATTATATGGGCTTTTGTTGAAAAAACGGGCTGGTAATTGATGGACCAATGTGTAAGGTTTTGGTGGACCAACGTGTGAATCATTGGTTGACGAATGTGTGGAGCTTTGGTTTACCAATGGGTGGGGTGTTGGTTAAACAATGTGTAGGGCTTTGGTGGACCAACGTGTAGGGCTTTGAAGGATCAATGTGTGGAGCTTTGTTGGATCAATGTGCAGGGCTTTGGAGGATCAATATTTGGGGTTTTCGTGGATCATTTTGTGAAGCAGTGATTGACCAATGTGTGATGCTAGGACGGACCCATGGGCTTTGGCTGAACAATGTGTTGGGTTTTGATGGATCAATAAGTGTGAGTTGGGTCGACAAATGTGTGGAGCTTTTGTGGATCCAATATGTGGAGCTGTGGTTGACCAATGTATGGATTGAATCTTTAGGGCTATTTGTTGAGTTTTGGTGGGACAGTAAAAGGGGCTTTTGTAAACCAATGTGAGGCACTTTGGTGAATTTTTTGTCATTTGCTCCTCGGTGGACAAATGTGTGGAGTTTTTGTGGACCAATTTGTGGAGCTGTGTTTGACCAATGTGAGTAGCATTGGTGGTTCAATATGTAGGGCTTTGGTGAATCAATGTGTAAGGCTTTGATGGATCAATGTGTGGAGCTTTTTTGTACTAGTGTGTGTTGCTTAGATGGACCCATATGTACGGATTTAGTGCACCAATGTAGGTTTTTTATGGACAAATGTGTGGGGCTTTGGATTACAAATGTGTGGGGCTTTGGTTTACAAATGTGTGGAGCTTTGATGGACAGATATGTGAAACTGTAGTGGACCAATGTATGGGGCCTTTTTGGACCAATCGGTGAGGCTTTGAAGGACAAACATGTGCAGCTGTAGGAGGCCAATGCGTGGAACTTTGTTGGACCAATGTGTGGGGCTTTGAAGGACAAACATGTGGAGCAGTAGTGAACCAAGGTGTGGAACTTTGGTGGACCTATGTGTAGAGGAATTGTGGGCAAATGTGTGAGGCTTTTGTAATGTGAGGCGCTTTGGTGGACCTTACGTGTGGAGCTTTGGTGAACCAACGTGTGGAGCTTTGATGGACCAATGTGTGGAGCTTTGGTGGACCAATGTTTGGTGCTTTGGTTGACCAATATTTTGGGTTTTGGTAGACAAATTTGTAGGGTTTTAGTGGACCAATCTGTGAGTCTTTGGTAGACGATCGTGTGGGGCTTCGGTTGACAAATGTTGGGGGCTTATGTTGAACAATGTGTAGGGTTTCGATGGACATATGTTTGATGCTTTGGTGGAACAATGTGGGAGTCTTTGTTTTACCAATGTGTAGGGTGTTGGTTGACCAATGTATGGAGCTTTGATGGACCAATGTTGGGGCTTTGGTATAACAATGTGTTGGGCTTGACATAGCTCCAATGTGTAAACTTGCAAGAATAAACTATGCCTCGAGCTATGAGATATGTGTGTATCGATGTATGGTTGAGATGTAAAACAAGACCCTGGTGGTCAGTTGTGGGATAATGATGTGATTATGAGATATATGTTTGTCTCGAGATACGAGATATTTGTTTATTGATGTATTGACGGTATGTATAAGAAGGCCCGAAGTTCAGTGTTGAGTTGTTTATGGTTGTGGGGTTTCTATTTATCAATGTTTGGGTGTAGTGTATAGAGAGACCATGGATTTGGGATGTTGGTATGAATTATGAAATACACGTTTTCGATGCATATTTGAGTTCTCCGAGTATGCGTATGCGTGTGTGCGCGCTTGCGTGTGTGTCTGTGTGTGTGTGTGCGTGTTTGTGTGTGTAAAGTGTGCGGTAACGATCCGTGGACTCGGTGTTCAAAGACTAGCATGGATATTTGTGTTTGACCTTTATTTGTTGTTGCTAGTGTGGGCCTATTAGGTATGTTGACTATCGGTGTAATAGAGCTCGATTAAAGGTTATCACGGTCAATATATATGGTGAAACATTCTATATTGTGCAGTTGCGGATGCGTTTGACTTTTTTTTATTGACGTGCCACAATGACCAGAAGGGCATGAAATAGCAAGGGCAGAAACAATTTTGCAATACATATGGACATAAAAAAAAAATAAGTCATTGATTGAACATTGATGTTTATTCTCCTCCGAAATAAGAGAGTCACCCTTAAGAGTATAATATGCAGATGATAGAAAATGTTTTATAAAATATTTCAATAAAAAAATGTATTAAGGCATTACGCCGTATATTTAAATTCTGTGTATTATGTGTATGTCCTTCTTTCTTGTATGGTAAAGGTAGGATTTGGTCCACACTTGACTATGCTAATTTCTTTGTATGTCAATGTCTATACTATATAAATATAGAACGTTATAGTTAAAGTATGACTTGAGCTGTGTTAATATGTATTTCCATATGTATTTTTAACCAGTCTTGTAATAAAATATGTTGGAAAAAAAACTAATTTATTTCAACGGCTTCAGCATTACGCCGTTCATGCGAGCACTAATATAATAAGTTAACATGTCACGTGCTTACAATTATCTACATATACATCTGACAAATACAAATTTCTTCCTGTTAAAAAACTTGCAAATATGACTAATGCAACAGTTGATAAAAGAAAGAAATGCACTTGAAAGAAACATTCCCCTGTTACCAATACAAATTAAATGTGAATTCGGCTTTTTCATTCGTCGATGAAATTAAATTGCGAACATATTTTCCTGTACTTAAATTTAACTTTTGTTTTAATAGCAAATTCATGGTAGCAATCAGGGTGTCTTGAGCATCATTTCTATCCCGCTCAAATATATAATTTCCTTTATAAATTTTGCCAGACGTACGATAATAGTATTAACACAATATGATAATAGTTGTTTGTTTGCACTGTGGCAGGAATGTGAACATGTACGACGGATTGAAACACAAAATATCAAGCCAAGAACTATATGTCTATATAAGAGACTTATGAATTACAGTTTGAATTGCTATTCCATTGTACTTTGGACTCAAAACCACAAGGGTGAAGAAAATATTGGGATTTTCTTTCTGATGTCGGATTTCTTAGACGCCTAGAGTGCTCTACAAAACACACTATAAACTATACCAAGCTAATACTTGTACATAAGGTATAAAAGGCAAATATTTTAGATGTATTACCTTTCTTGTTAACTAATTTTACAACGTGCGAATGATCTGATCGCCTTTTTCCGTCTTTTGTTGTGGGTCGCGCGTCGTCATCATTATTTACACTATCGGTAAAAGAGAAAGAAAAACAAAGCTTGTTAACAAGAAGAAGTACAATTATTGACCAATAAATATTTAAATTTCTCAGAACGTGTGTTTCAATGATGTCTCGGCTGAGTTCAAACGTCGTTCCACTTATAAACATGGCAAGCGCTCTGGCGATTGGGCAGTTTTTCTTATATGGCAATAGTTAATAAACCTCGTGAAAACTCTAGAAGTCAATTCTTACTTTATCATAATCAAACATAATGCAATCTCGTATGAGTTCGAAAACAGTTCCGGTCTATTTGAAATATATGTCAGCAGGTCCGGGATATTTCCAATAAATGGCTAAAGTGAAATATTGAGTCTGTTAATGTCAACTTCCTGTAAAATATACGGATTTGTACAAGTGGAGAACGAAATGTGCTTCTAAACCTTGTACATTATATCAACTTTTTTCGGCATATTCCAAGAATTATTGTATTGTATGAATAACTATAGTTTAAGAGGAACTGAATATTATAATGCTACACAATCAAAACATTACATACATTATAACATTATTAGTGCAGAATCAATGCCTTTTCATCGCATTCCAATGAAGCATTATACCCGAAACGAATATCAGAACAAATACATTTTCCACCGAACATCTTGCAATATGCGCACGATTCAATTTCAGCCTTCCATTCCATTGTCAAACTTAAGCATCATATAACAAACATTGCGTTTTCAACGTTAGTCAAAATTGGGTAGATACAATAAACTGGTGTTTGGCAATAACTGAGAACCTACTAATTTCACAAAGGTCTCTCAACAGCCGTTTCCTAAAAATAAGACATGTTGCACAACATGCGTATTTCGAACTTTAAAGGCGTTTGCAAACAAAACAGACCCAGATTACATACCCTGTTTTATGATTACTCGTGTTAGTTAATGGTGGTTGCTAACATCTGAAAATTGCACCCAGAAAAGACTACATGTGTGTGCTACATGTGGCTTTAGCTTCCCAATGGCTCCAAGAAAAGTCGTCAATAATTTGGTTTTTATCTTGGCTTTGCGGTTATAACTGCAAGTTTGCAAGAAACATGTCTAAAACGTAGCTGCAGGATGAATGTCTTCTAACGTTTCTAATGAAACGTACGAAGATTTACAACTCCGAAACAATGCTGTATTATATAGAACAGTGCAAGAAACCGGATTAAATAACTAATGTTTTAGCCATGGTTTCAATTATTACTCAAACATCACATATATGATTTGTAATGCATGTGTTTGGTACTTTCGAATATTGTTGAACAATAATACCGTGGATATTGCATAAACATAGACAGTGTTTAATTAATGAAATGCATGCAATTATATTGTTTTATTACTTTGCACCAATAACGACTGTTTAAACAGTTCAGCTGAGATGCGTTTATTGCATGATTAACTATGATTTGCGTATTCCATGCATCTTGTCTCTTTCTGCAAAAGTGACCTAGTACAATTTTCTAACTACAATCAACGTGTTATAGCAAGATAAAAGCGGCTATAAGTACAATTTTACCCACCGAAAAACAACAACATGACAATATCACAGAGCATCAAATGACTTAGACATCTAACTACTCTAGGTTTTTCTCAAAGCTTAAAAAGAGAGTATACCATAACAGAAATGCAACAATATACCAAATCAGTAACAGTCACAAACACAAATGTGCTATCGACCATGTATACATCGTTACATTGCTAGCATTTGTCATTTTACTGTGTATTTTGTTTTCGTAAATATTTGGAAGCGAAGTGCTATATGGTCATGTGGTCAATATACAAATGCAATTGTGCAAAAGTAATTCACCATACGTGTATAAAACTGGTAAAGAAACTAAACAAAATCAAATCTTGATGCAAGCAATTATTATATCGTTGTTCAACAAGATTTTCATTACAAATTTAAAAGAAATTGATTGATAAGGAAAACGCATCGATCATGCAAGTAGAAGTATATCTTGTTCACAAATAGAAAATCGAAAATTGACATCAGGTTAACGACTATGCCGCAATGAGAAATATTTTCAGTGCCGTAAATGGACAACGACAAGGTGAAAATCCTGCGCATATGCCATTGTTTATCCTGATTCACAAATAGCAAAAACGAGATTTAATTTGGCAGAGAACAGGAAGACTCCGTTTTTAATGTGTACGCTAATGCTGGCCATTACTAGTAAGATAATAAATATACAATGCGACAAATCCTGCAATGTAACAAGACAACGTCGGCGATGAGGTCAATACGTACCACCATATACTTCTTAAATAATGATCCGATTATCTAATTGTTTCACAGTAGAATAAATGCGTGATACGAATATTAAGATATTATCCCTGTTTACAATAAATAAAAAAACAAGCGTTTCGTTTGTAACGTTAGCGACTTGCGACATAACATTTTAAAATAAATAATAAAATGCAATCAGTTGGGTAGACATAGCCAATGTTGAAAAATTATTTAAGTAATGCAACCATCCATAAAATTTATGATAAATAAATTAAAAACAGTTATGTTCGACATGTTACTCAAACATATCACCAAGGTTTTGCTGTTTCTTTTCTACCAAGTCAAAAGAAAATAATTGTGTAATTCATTGATATTTTGACTGAATTATTATTTTTGGTGTAAATAATGGACTTCTTAGTCTGCATTGATTTCTTTTTGGTAATTGTCTAAGTAAAACGATTAAAAACATCTGCGTGTAAAGTCAGTGTATATGGTAACGGATGCTACGTAATATTCACTGTACTTTATAAAAGTTTGAGATAGTTTTATGTTTCAAAATACGTGTGAAATCTATGACGACTTAACATATCGCACCATTAGAATTACTTTCAGCAGTTTAATCTATTTTTTATGTCACGGATAAAATATGAAGATACATTAAAGGCACATATTCATGTTTTGAACTGAGACTAAATAAGCTTTAACTCTAAATATTAAGTATTTACCTTTAATAAAAAAAAACATAATGAAGTTTAATGTAATCATGATTGGAAAGCAAAGTAATATATTCAAGTTTTCTCTACATCCATACAATGAAAACACGTTTCTGAAGGGCGGGGTAAGTTTTGGGTCAATTTTGACACCAGGAACATAATTTGAACAAACAAGGAAAAGGTCCATTGCATGGTATAGCAAATCAAATACCAAACGTCCAACCCTGCAAATTTAGAGCAGAGTATTGACTGTATCATTATCAGGCAAACAAGTAACAGGGCTATTATTGAGCCTGCAAGCATGGGTTGAACAAACTTGGTACAGGACAACTAAATGGTGTTTCACACCAAGTACCAAATAGCAAAACAAATACCAAACATCAACCCTTGCAAATTTAGAGCCGAGTTTTAACTGTATACTTATGAGGCAGACAAGTAACAGGGCAATTATTAAGCCCGCAATCATGGGCTGAACAAACTTGGTACAAGACAACTAAATTACACACCAAATACCAAATTCTGGACCTTGCCGTGTCGTAAAAGAAGTTTTTTTACAAAGGTTATTCCTTTCTTTAAATTAGAATGTTAGACCCCCCACCTTTCGACAGCCATGTTAATTGATGGCTGAAAATAAGTTAAATAACGCAGGTAGATTACGAGATGATAAGCAAAGGAATATTTGTACAAATAAATAATCAAATTGGGATATTAGTTTGAGACAATAGTTTTGGATTGAGTATTCTATTTTTTAACATCTTTGGTTCAACAAGGAACACCCCTTTCATCGCCTTTGGGCAAGCGTGTCAGCAAAAGAAGTATTTTTAATAAAACGTTAACGTATCTACGCATGCACGCATGGATCTACGGACTACGGACATTACGTCATGCTAAACGATGTTCCTAATAATGATCGCAGATCATGTTATACATTGTACGGATGTTGTCGAAAGACATGTGAACGAATATTTATCCCACTTAATAAAATGCGATGACGTTAAATATGTTTTATCATTACACTCATGCATATTATATATTGGATACACAGCAATTTTACTTGATTAAGCAAGGTTATTTCAGAGGGATTCAACAATAAGTATTCAATTTATAATAAACAGGACTACATGCCCGAACACAAATTTAATCACAGCAATCTTTACCGAAAAAGCTTGCCACCAGATTTAATCATGTCTTTGTGTTTAATATGATGTTGTAGTATTACCCGGCATTGTAGAGGCAATTTACTGTTGTCTCAAATAAAAGACAATCGGTTGCAAAACATGTTTTTATCTCCAAATAATGTTACTGGTGTGTCATTATTAAGAGCAAGAATGGATTTCCTGAAATAGTTTCTGGAGTTTAATTGTTTACATTAAATACTACGATAGTTTGATTATTTCTATGTGGATGCAGTAGAACGTATACTCTTACATATCTTCATGGTTGTCATATTTCAGTAGTAAGAGGCTGTAAATATTATAGCTATTTTTTGTTATGTGGATGAACCATATTTACGATATTTAGTTTTCCCAGTTTGTTTGACATATTTCTGTAGAAACATCGCTAACTTGATAGTTTGACATCTTTTATTAAAAAGACCACACTTTTTTTTTGTATATACTTAAACTTTGAAACCTATCCCCTAATCGTTGCATAGAATTCCATACTTGCCTAACTGGAACACTATTACTATGCGATTTGCCAGTCCCGTTGTACCATTAATGTTTTTATTATCTGTCTGCATTAGTACAATTTAATAATCGTTAAAACACTCGTTTGGTTTGCGATTAATTTTGGGATAATAGTAAGTTTCGATTAGCCTATAAATCGGGGTAATCCCAAAATTATTTGCATTTACCGTTTCATGTGTTGATACAAGTTTTGATCATTGTATGTTCACATTTGTTGTTTTGTTATAAAGGTAGTTAATAAAAACAAAAATTTCTCTCCTCACGTAGTTTTTTTGAGTTTTATTGTTAGTTATATTATTTGTAAACTAAAATACTAGTTATGTCGCGCCATGAGAAAAATCGCTGTAATTACAAATATGTTTGATTAATATTTTTTATCGTATGTTCATATTGTCAATCTGGTCTTGCTGGACAATTCCTGAAAAGTGTATGATGTATGTTATCTCATGCATGTGGGTATTTTAGTATATGGGTATTTGATGAGACACCTAATCTTCATTTTCATATGACGTCAATAATCATCGTTGTGAAGGGATTATGTCAAAATAAGTTTCAGATGATTGAATTAAAATTATTTGGGTATTTTTTAACATTTGTAAATGAGCAAATCGAATACTGGTTTGCTTTAACTTCTGCAAAATGGTTCCTTGTTGCACAATTTAAATAAGTTTAAAGAACATACCCCCTTAATTTCATGTCTGCACCTTAATAACTTTTAGAATCCTAAAAACAAATATGGCCTGCGAAAGATGTCAAAAGCTATTTTATTTTAGCAACCACTGCAAAGGACAATCAGTTAAAACAAGTACATGCCAATTGTTTTACTTTGAAAATGATCTGAATTTTGCCGCTATATAACTCTAATTTAATTTAATGGTTTATTGTCATTAAAGCAGGTGTTCTGATCAGTAAAATATTTTATTTTTCAGTTTTGTTTGATTATAAACAAAAGTATTACAATATCAAAGTTCTAAAACGCTTAATTGAATATCTATACATTTTATAATTTAGTTTCCCGACTACTGTTTGTTTTCAAATCACTTATCTTGCCATATACTAATGATCTCATAAACGGTTGCTACTGTTTATGCAAGTGGAGTTTCACTTTTTGTTTATAAATTCATTATTTCAAACATAAGGACATAGATTGTGATCGATTGTTCATTTACAATGATTCTATTATGGAATACTTAAACGATCGTCTGAATCCCCTTGTAATTGTATTTCCCTGTTTCTGTAATGGAACCGTGCCACATGTATTAGTCAGAATATTATAAAGCCTGTTTTTTTTTAATTGTAAAGCATTTCATAGACACATTGTGAGTTTAACTAATAGTAAATGGAATGAAAATAATATTTCTAAAATAAGAATATTTCATTGCACAAAACAATAATATTTATTGTTTAATGTAGTATAATTATATTAACTATCTAGAAAAACAAACACATTTTAGTAATACGTTTGTAAGATAACAATTATTCATTATTCATAATTATTCTTTTATAAATAAATAGCATGCACATGAGAAAGCAAGTGTTGTGCACTGAAGTAAACATGTGAATAGGAAACGGAAGGCAGTTTAAAAAGTATTCCGGAGAAAACCGCTAAAAAATTAAATGATTATGGAAAGCTTACATATAACGTCGATTCGTTCAAGATATGCATTCATTGTTATAATCATAAGCACATTAGGAGCAGTGTTTACTGAGATGTTGACGCAACAGGAAGCCGAAGAAAGGTGTGAGGCGCATGGTGGACTTGCTTTGTTTGAAAATTTCAAACCTTCGCCTGGAACCAGGTACCCTAGACTTAAACACGAGAAAAGGTTGCCGGAATATATAAATTGGAGTTTAACAGAATTGGATGTTAACGAGGGTGAATCAGTGTGGGTGTCAGGCAAAGCGAGATACAGTGGATTTGTCGCATGGCATTCTTGTCAGAATAAATTGGGCAACCCATTCAAAACAAATATTCCAGACAATAACATTTACAATTGCTGGAAGAAATGTAACTTTAAAGAATTCGATTTTATTGGTTTAAGCATGCAAACATGCTACTGTATCCGAGAAACCGACTTAAACAGTAATTTTTGCAGTGATACAGATGACAGTAATAACATACAAGTATACAGAAAATTGAGAAATGAATTATTCTCCGGCAATGAAACATTTCAGTGTGCTCAAGTTGTTATTAATGAACGCGTGCACTATAAAACTGACAAATGCTCAGCACGATTTCCTGGACTGTGTACACAATTGATTAATGATAAGCATACTCTGAAATGCGGTAAATTTTCGGATCCCAAAAACTGGGTGGATAATAATGACAGATGTATTGAAAATAATGGAAAATTACTTCCATACTTATTTCAAGAATATGAGAACTATATTAAAGGTAATACACGCTATTCGATTGGTGCATTTCGTAGTTTTCAAGCAATTTATAGCAGAGTCCAATTTAATGACCTACCGTGTTTGTCTATAACTCGTGTCGGTAATACATTTTGGCTTGAACCGGAAAACTGCCTTTCAAAGAGAGGTTATTTGTGCAACAATATTACTGTTCTAAACGGAGCTTCTACAAAGACACCGAAAAATACGAAAGAAGATGACGACAGAAGTATTATTACAGAGAAGGGGTACACTACTACTTTAGTTGTGTTGATAAGTCTGCTTGTTGCAGTCATTGCGGCTGTAATTTATGCGTACGTGAAGAGGGGCAGAAAATGTGCGTGTATCTTATCGAACAACAAAAATCCAGTGTCAGCTTCTCCTACTTGTGTATATACAGCCGATGACAACTGCAAAGCAAGCGATATATATTGTGATATAAAAGACATATCTGATATTCCTCTCCAGTCTAATCTGGAAAGTTGCGTATCATCGATTGACAGTCACAATATACCAACTGTGCAACACGAGGACTTACCGGAAATCGAGAATTACCGAACCCTGACGAACAACTCAATCAATACAAACTCTGAAAACAAATATGACCGCATACGCTCTGAGTTGTCGGTGAGTGTTTCAAACGTTTCCAACTCTGAAGATAGGCATTGCATCGTGCATGGCACAGCGGTCTTGGAAGACGATTGCAGCAAAAGCAATCTATTTGGAGATGACAAACGTATTGTGATCGATACATGTTCTGAGGTCAATCGGAGCAGTTGTTCCTGTATCAGTCGTGCCGCTTGCGTCTGTAACAGTCAGTGGCAGAATTTGAGTGTGGACAATACATGTAAAGAGAACCCATACTACATTCTGTCGAAAGAGAATGATTTTCAAACAACCAAATGCGCCAGTCAGTCATTAAACGCTTGAATATTGTTATTAAGATTTAACTGTAAATTTGGTTTAATATATTAAATGATGTGATAGATTACCCTTCGCGAGTTTGATTAATAACTAGTACATTCCAAAAATAAACATTTAAACATTAATATACAATACAAATACAGATGTTTAAGTCCAGCACGGACTATGCTTCCTATGGTTTTTACAAGTTAGATTGATATCTACATTGTGACAAACCATCGGACTTGTACCAGCTATGTACAGAATCAAAAGAAATGCACTAAAGTTATGATTATAAACATTATCTTTTTCATCTGACTTTGTATCGACGGGTATTATAGTCATGAATGTGCTTTTGCCACAATAAAACACACAGAAACTATGCAGGTATGGCAGTATCGGGAGTATCCGTCGTGACATCAATTGTTCAACTAACACACTTCAACGCGATGCACGAAGGTCCGTTATAAGCCATATCTTAAACCAATCTGTTATATACTTGTGAAATTAATGGGGCAAAGTGAGCGCAACCCATATGTGTGTATTTGTGTAAGACATGTCACACATTAATTTACAAGATGTTTTAACCATTTCACTTTCATTTTAATGTCATGTCCGATTGGAGAGTACAACATACTATTTTATTCCGCGTGTATGCTTTTCAATTACAATTGTATGACATACTTACGTTGACATATATATTATGAAATTATACACGTATACAATGACAAAAATACATCAATTAGAGTAAATTTGAATCCATAACCTTGTTGAATTAGAATATGCTGACTTTTAATGTCAAATGTTATTTTAAGCGTAATTAAACTAGGTATATATATATGTTGGTTGTATTTGTTATATTTGTATAGAAGCAGTATTTGTTTTCTAAACTCAAACTGAGGTTTACATATTATTTGTGTGTTGTAAAGTACTTAAATGCTTGTCATGTAAATGTTATAAATAAGCTGCACACGATATATCATGAGCATATTGATATATTAGACTTTTTTGTCGAATGTTCTGATTTATAAATTATTTAAAATGTTCATGTTGAGTTCGTTGTTTGATTATTGTGTAGGTAAATTAGAATACTGTATACAAGTAAGTGCTTTAAATATGAGTTGTATTCCAGCAATGGAGGGAAATAACATTAATTCATGAAATACTTTTTGATAACAATACGTCAAAACATAATGTGTGTAACTATATTTTTTTTTAAATAATTATTCAACATTCTACATAAATATGGTGTGTGTATTGCCTTTCCACCCGCATCATTAATGTGGAACATGCACAATGAAACATTAATCGAACTGATTAAAAAAGTTATTAACATTGTAAACATACACCAAATAGTTATATATTATGTATATGTTGTACGTTTTATTCGAAAATTGAGACAATGTTACAATTATAGCTACCTGTTAAATGTATTTATGTATATTAAATAATGAACATTCTTACGCAAAGTCAATTAAACGCGGAAAAGAAATATGAGTTTTGTACAATATTTTTACGAACAAACCTGCCAAAAATAAAAATTATATATATGCTTCGGATGCTGATGCGACTGGTCACAACAGTACAGCGTCCGATTAAACTGAACAAAATGCTAATAAACATGTTTCAGGGACTTCTATGGAGAATACACTTTATTTAAAACGGAGTCTTTCAAATGTATTCCATATCTACAACAATGTTTCTACTGACGACTGAATTTGACAGATTGAAGCAAATGATATCCGTATAGTTTCGTAATATCTAAAGTGTCTATCCCTGGATAACATCGGCATGCATCTACAAGTGTTTCCTGCAAACACGTTTATATATTAAAAAGCATTAAATTTCACAAAAGTTGTGTTTTCGTTTCCATAATCACAAATCGCAAAACACACGCACAACACAACACAATGGAAATGTGAAAGATAAACGAACAATAATTCCAATGTCCACATCACATGCTGTTGACTAATTCTAAATAAAATGCATAGACAATAATCACGACTGACACACACCAATGTGTCAAGTCAATGACTAAATATTCTGCAGTGTTCACAAACTAAATAAGATTATCATACAGCAATTGTAGTAGTACGAGCTGTTCGGCGGTATGTGATGCAGCAAAAATAGCCTAGTAGATAAAAAAAGACGTGAATCTTCAATGGAAGAATTTCAAAGATAGTTAGTTGATAACATAGCTTTACTTCCATACTATTTCCAAACGGCATATATCAATATGTTTATTTTTAACAATACGTTTGCATAAAAGTAAATATGATTCGAACACCGACTTTCTTGTGATGTCACAGAAAAATACATGTACGTGTAATGTAATGAAAGCAAACGCACTATACAATCAACGAATTACTACAAATGAACCAAAATCCGACCAATGAATCAATCAAACGATGTTTCGAACTCCAACACCACCTAAAGAAACCGAAGAAAAGGGTAAATGTCTAGGCGACGATACACCTCCAAATCTGCACATGGAGAATTGAAGATCGATCTTCAAAATCTAGAAATACTGACAATGGACACATTGAGAAATGGCTTGAGTACTCGTAAGTGATACCGGTACCTCTAATAAACCATAGAATTTGCTGTACAAAAATCGGCGGGCATATTTATTCATCCACGGTGTTTGTTTCAATTACTTCAATTTATTGATAGGGTTATGTAGCCATTGCTATTGTTTAACACTGTTAATACGAGACTCAATTATATCAAGTTTTCAAGGGTACAAATAACCATCATGACTTCTTTGCACCAAATGTGCGTGTACAAATTCCAATATAGGAATAATGAATATCAAGAAACCAGACATGGATAGATACTATTGTTTACATCTGCAATTATTTTATTTAAGACAATGTTATCTTTCCTTTATAATAAAGATCAAAGCAAACAACACAACATTAAACATAAAAAGGAGGTTTAACTTTAGGGAGCAATATGTTTATTATACCATTTAAGTATGCCTTTACTTGCACTTCTAACGCAATCATAAAAAAATATTTTTTTAATCAGTTAGCATTGGGTAGATCACAAAAACCTGTGTTGGGCAATAAATCGATAACACCGTTTTTATTGTAGCTGAACAGCCGTTTGTTTCTAAACCAAACACATTATCCAGTAGGATTATTTTGAACTTTTAAGACAGATGCAAACGAAACAGAATCAGAGTATACATTGTATTCAACGATCACTCAAGTGGATAGTGGGTAAATGATTGTGGCTTTAACTTGATAATCGCGCCGCAAAAAATTAATAGGGTTTCAGCTGGGTTAGTGTGTGGGAATTTAGTACTAGTGTCGAATTCATTTAGTCCACGTCATTTTACGTTGTAACAGGAACAAATTACCACTGACGATTGAAAGAAATTATCTTAAAGATTCGAACATGGCAATGACTTATAAGTGAATGAAAAAACTAGTGCGTTTAATCTGCATTCGTAATTTGTTCATCGGGGTATACAAATACCTCACGCGGGCGGTTAATCTGACCCGAATATATATAGCATATACTCGTAAATGAAAAAGCCATAGTTGTCAGTTTAGGCGGCTAAATAAACAATGTTATACTAACATTGATTAAAAGTGGTCTTATTGCAACCTTATTAAGGTTCTTCTTGCTTTGCACGACGATGATCAAAATGTTAGTCTCTATTAATCTACGTCTACTGCTTTTCTTTATCGAATACAACATGTAATTGATAGTCGTATTGGTTTCATTTCAATGTGCATCCGACAATTACAATTCTGGTGCTCAGGTTTGTAGCTAACCATTTATCTATAAAATGAAAATTAAATTGAAATGCATTCTCTTTGACTGTTTTTTTTACATTAAATCGGCATGCTACGAGGATACCTTTTATATACACTTAAATGTAATGTGATTCAAGGCCATGAGTGAGGTTTGAGCTCCTTTAAACTTGTTTCAATTCCCAGTAGTTTTGCATTCACTGCTCCAATGCGGTGACCCCTTTTTGATTCATGTTTGTAATGTACGTGTTTCTCTTTTCTAGTGCATATGTGTTGGGCCTCACTGTTGGTTTCATGCCACAAAAAAGGACCACATTGTAGTATCAGGTTTCTCTCTAGATGGCGTAGCTGAAGTTTCACTTTGATGAGTATTAATTTTAAGCGTGTCATTAATATGACCGAAAGGTTGTATCAATATATTCACAGAGGTGCTACGTCTTCTTGTTTCGACAGCATTATTAATAATGATGTATCAGTTCTGTGATTTTACAATTGTGGTTTATCAAGATTTTACAAACGAGTACAGCCACTGCGGCAACAGTTGCTCATTGGTTATATTTTCCATTTATTTTCACTTCCCTATTTTCTTCCTTTGTATAAATTCAAGTTTCAAGAAGGCGAGATAAAATCAGTCGGGATTCAAGAACGCGACACAAATCTTCATTTGGTATCGAGTGACAAACAAAATAAAATTGCTAGGCATTTTGTCTCATCTTATTAAATTATGTTGCTACAGTACAAGATACGAGTATGCAACTGAATCTTTTTCATTACTCACGGACCGTCTTCGGATTATTTTTTATATTTAACATGTACTAATATCGCGTTCAACTGAAATTCAACGAATAATGGGTTACAAAGTGAGAAATTTCCAGACAATTCATACACGTGTTTTGAGGCATCTAAAATAAATTTGCCTTGCATATTTTATGACGAAGAATTTTATCCCTGCACATCTGAAGATATCGCGGAAACTGTAAAATTTAACGCCTTGCATATTTGTTTTTGTTTTTAACGAAAATAAAAATCAGATTGTAAAAAAATACTTTCGCAGCAAACTTCCCAACATGTCTTTATATATTTAAAATTTCCACACCCTTACTTAAACTTTTAGGGTTTCTCTTTTTTATTAAATATATTCTTCAGGATGAAATATATATTTATCAATTTCTGTCAATCGTAATTTTGTATTCAGGCTTTTAATTAAGTACGTCTATAGCATCCAAAGGGAAGATTTGTAGATAAGCAATAAAAATGAATATTGTTCTTTTATTCAAATATAGAATCTTAAAAAATGCAATCCCATAAGTAGATTCAAATATATATTTATATTTGGAATCTTGTGATTAAATCAAAATCAATATATATATGTTGTTTCAAGCATAATCCGTGATATATTTATTGCGTCCACGATTTTTACAACCTCTACATCAAGCCTTAGAATGCGAATCAATATGCAATTGTAGTATGTTCGAGTTCTATCTGGCATTATAATAAAATATTTCGTACTTTATAAAATCGAACTTAATCTATTGGTAAAAAGTGAGTTGGTTTATAAAGTGCCTAGGATAATTTAAAACTATATTGTCTTTAGCCCTATGTACGTGTAATTAGATGCACCAATAGCATCTTCAGTGATTTGAAATTATTTTCGTATACCAGGATGTAACTTCTTGCAGTATTAAGGATTGCGGAAGTAGACAGTTTCATTGTCCTCATGATTTAACTATGTGTATATTCAATAGAGTGTATTTGTTTAGCTTCTGAATTATTTCGCATTATTGATGATTTGGTTTTAAAGGAAGTGTTTGGGTGACAGAGGTCCCGGCTAGTGTCCTAAGATTCCTACCTCCTTAACTAACCACACTCGTGGAAGCGTTACAGCTGCATTTTTTCAAACTACATATATTAAGTTTTAAGTTGATATTGTGCTCTGTTCGTTTATGTGTGGTGGTGGATGGGTGGGGTAGGGGTATGGGGGTGAACAGAATTGCAAGGAAAATCCCCAATGTCGGCTATAATCTTACGCGTGGCCGGAGTGGGATTTAAACCCAGATGGATAAAGTTAATATAAACACATGTTTCTTATAGGGGGGGGGGGGGGGTAAACAGAGTTTCTAGGAAGAAACCCCGCCTGTCGATTATAATCTTACACGAGGCTAGGACGAGATTTAAACACAAGTAGTAAAAGTAATATAAACAAATGTTAATTATGGGGTGGGGGGGGGGGGTAAACAATGATACGGGGAAGAAGCTTTTGTAATCTTACACTTGGCCGGGTTGGGAATTAAACCCAGATAGTTAAATCTAATATAAAAACATATTTCTTATATGGAGACAGACTTATCATAAAAAAACTAAAGTTGATATAGAGTTGTTCACTTCCAAGGAGCTGTGAAAAGGCTGCCCTCAGAAGTAACGTAGAATTAACGTATTAAATGACTGACTAAATAATTTTGCCCTGTATTTTGTTACAAATACGCATCATATACTGTGTTTAAATTGTGTTTTGTATAAATTAAATTCAATCGGATGGACAATTGAATTCTTTGTTGTTTTTTTCATCGCTATCTTTAAGCATAACAATCATTGTAATGTACTCATGTGATGATGTGGTTGATTGTTTTCAAATAATTAATATCGTAGAACGGTTTCAGTGTCCACCAGTGTTTTAGCTAATCTTCAAATTATGCAATTCATCTGAAACATGGTATTCTTGCATGGGCATTAATTCAATGCGTTGCCTTTGTATAATGATTAAAACACTCAGCCCGTCATCACTTGGAGATGACTGATCGTGCTTTGGAATGTTTGGCGTTTTGAGTGATGCTATATCAACGTATACTAAGAAAACTAGTGCCTTTCTTACAGATATACATATCAGATAAATACCATACTCTCAATAGTTATATTTCACATATGCCTATAATTTTGTTAAATTGTTATATATTACATTATGTTACTATATTCACGAAGATCAGTGGTTACATTATAATTATAAGTATCAGTGCATTAAAGATATTAGGTTTAGCATTGTATTGACATTGTGTTATATTTGTATTGTCAAATGTGTAATTTATCTTGTAAGTTAATATTTTATGGATATCATACCACTAAAAACATAAAAGGCCCGTTACCGGGCCGGGGGGCCGCCCCCCCCCCCCAATGTCTTTTGAGTTAGTTTTTTTTAAATAATGGGCCTTCTTCAAATTGTTCTCTTATGAAACGGCAAACAGAACGCATTCCCTCAATACAAAATAGCAGATGGGTTTTATTGTCTCTAATAAACTAGGGGATTAGCGCTCGCCAGTGGGTATAAGGCCTAAGTCAAAGTTATCTTATCGCTTGTACACACATACCCCATCAGTCAATTACCCCTTGTGATCCTGAATGCTTCATCTATCGATGGTTGATGGCACACGTCTTTTGATTGGCCAAGGAAAGAGAAGCAGCGAATGGAAGCAACTGATACAGGCGGTTGAAAAACAAATAACGTTGGGAGCAATTAGAGAGGTATTGATACTCGTCATTTTTTGACAAGTAAGTTTCTTTGTCTTAGGCCCATATCTTCGCAAAAAATAAATGGACCGGAACGAAACTCATACTCCATCTGTAAGAAATGTAGGTAGACACACACACACCAATTATCAGGTTAATATCTTAAAGCGTTTTGAAAATAATTCCTGAAAATAAAATGCCGGACGGACATATAGACGGAGAGTCCGACTGCTATATGTCATTCCATCGGGGCATCAAATCCAGCTCAATATATAAAAGAGTTGCGTTAAAAGCCTCCGGAAAAATGTAATTGAAGAGACAATTTTTAAAGTCCAAGGCCCATAACTTCTCCAAAAATCAATGGACAGGGACGAATTTCACACTTCATCTGTAGCTCATGTAGGCAGACTCACATACAAAAAATAGCTAAATATCTGAAAGCGTTGCGTAAAAACTCCGGAAAGCAGTTATTATATAGAAAATTTCAATCTAATGTAGGAGTTGTAAACAATTGTGATGGTGTATCTGTGTTGATGATGGCGAAAGTAAAAATGCGTAGTAGATGGTAAACATTTAATTAGAAATTTACCTTCAAACTGTAGAGGAGGTTTAAAGGAGAAAATGCTATTATGGTTGTATGTCATTTACAAATTTATGATACACTTCTTAATAAAGGTCTTTAATTTTCAAAGTGTGCTTTCCTTCTTCATCAAACATCATACATTTCTGAAATCTAAAGCTTTAAACATTGTTGTGAATTTACACCAATGTTTAACGCTTCAGACATTAGAAAGGGGCCGATTTACTTCTTATATTCCATAAATTTATATCAAAAAATAAGTTTTTTAAGCATTAAAATTCACATTGAAGAGTGCCAAAGTGAAAAAAATCGGGCGGGGGGGGGGGATACCCCTCTTGCATCGCCCCGGTTTGATCCCCCCCAGTCAAAAATCCCTGCATACGGCCCTGTAGTATTGCTGCTTCATTCATTTTTCATTTGAACTCAGAACCCCAAGATGAACACGATAGAAATCTAGTCGGATTGTTAAACAAACAGCATGCCACACACTTGAAATTGAACACAAACCACGGCAAACTAATCTATTAAATTAATGTGTTATAGTCTGTATTAAATTAAATTGTGGCATCATATTGTGGTTATACTCTCCGACATAAACGACTTATGTTTAAATCTAAAATAGCTTTAACATTAAATTACACAGTGAAAGGAATTAGTATATTGCAACCTTTGAATCGGATGGTTCCACTTCCGATATGCTGCAAACGCGAGAAGCGGCGGTGAAGAAAATGAAAAAGAAAAAACAAAATGTAAACAAAGTGGGAAATGTCGATTGGGAGATTTACTGTAAACGCGTCGAGTCATTTTGATGCAGGTTATCAAATTGGGAAACACTTCAAGAGTTCTTATGAGCATACATTTCAGAAAGCGCCATTCAAGTTTCTGAAATCGTTCTACGATACGGCGGAAGGGAAAACGTTTGTAGATAGATGTGTTTCGGCATCCGAAAAATGTTATCCGGGCGTAATGCAAGAAATTCGCGGTTTTTCTGAAGGAAGTGGCCTACCATTAGAGAATTTCTTGTTGCATTCGATGTCGTCAGAAATCTGGCTGGTCGACAGACCTCAAGGTGTGTTGAAGATTTATGTGCAATTGATTTCAATTGATTATAATTTTTTATTTTAACAACACTATAAGTTCATGCACCCTTATAAGAAAGTGTACTTTTTTATGTGCCCTAAAACTGTTCAACTTTGTAACGTGAGAATTTCCACAGCCGATAAGACGACAATCATGAGGAAAAACAGGTAATAACCCAATAAACATAATATAAACTTTGAATAATTACATAAATAGTCCGTTTTTCTGACCTCATTCCCATAGAAATAACCTAAACTATTTTTAAAATCTGCAAATTTCCTAAACCAGACAGACGCGGCTATGTTTATCAATGGTTTGATCGAAAAATGTTGTAAGGGTAGTTTCCCTTGGAGGCCCGTCTTGAATTTGTATTGTGCTCTCTGTTATGAATACTTTGAATTATAATACAATTAAAAGTCAATTAACGTCGTTTAAAAAAAATCACACATATTCTATTCTCTCTTTTGAAACTCCAGGCCTGTCCAAACTCTAGCAAGCACTACGGCAATTACAGTAATTGCACACCAGAGCTTCTAAACAAGGCATGCGATAGTTTAAAATCTTGCAACATATCCGTCAGAAAAGCAGCCTTGGTGTTTGGGGTCCCAATTCAGACTCTGCGAGATCGAATAAAAGGGCCTATTGATACAACTAATTTAAAAAACGAGATAACATTGCTTTACTTTGAAGAGGAGCAATCTCTTGTGGAATATGTACAACCCTTAATTGCTTATTTAGCTGGATAGTTTTAATGTGTGCTGATGATGCAGGACTTGAACCCGCAACCTACAAAAGCAAGTACACTCCTCAATTAGCTTACAGGGCCACTTACACAGCTTATCATTAAAGGTGAACTGTGGTGTTTATAACAAAGAATGCTATTTTATAGATAAAATATACATATACAATTGAAAATTTGAAATCATGGAAAAAATATTTTGCTATAAAAAAACGAAGATTTTTTTATCGAAAATTTCCGTAATCCGCTTAGGTATTTCAGCAACCTGTTTAGGTGATTATGTACACTTGACCCAACGCATGACATGGTTATTCATTTATTATTATTACTCATTTAAGCTTGAACATTTGGCGATTAATGTCAGTTTTAACGATCCATATCATGGTTATTCTTCGATTTTCATTAAGTTTTATTTCAAGCATGTGTTTCAATAAGTTTTGAGAATTACAAACGTTATTCAACATGGTTCAGTTTGTTGCTTTCGTGTGCATAGAGCATCCTGACAAAACTTCAAAATACACTTACTTTATTTCATAACTTAAAGTACTTTGTAAACAAAAAAATGAAATTGCGTGACAATATTCTTCTTGTGTAGGCATTACCAAAAACACAGAAACTAATTATTGTTATGCCTTATTGAAGATTACAGGTACAGATTTTTTTAATGCCACTACTAAGTTTAAGCCTGAAATAGTATGCCTCGATGGTTTTGTATCAAAAGAACAATGTCATTTGAATCCTTCGCTTAATAGAAGTATACGTCCATTTCGACGAACGCAATTATTTTTTTAAGTTTTAAAGCGCAAAAAAGACGGATTTCTACCTTGTAACCACCAGATACAATGTATATTCTAATTGGCATATAAAATATGTTTCTTATTTATACTTAAATTTACTATGACAAATAAGTTGTGAGGCTTTAAATGATTTAAATATTTCAGGAAACTGTCTTGACTCAGTGTGTTTTTTTTTATCAAATTTTGGCCAAAAATGTGCCCCATTCCCAATCTCAAGATGTATTAACGTTTCCCAAATGACTGCCTAAAGTTCCCAAAAGAAGGTTTGAATCTTCCCCCCTCTCCATACAATTTCTGTTTAATAGATTGCAACATTTAGTTCATTTACTTATTCAGCTCTATATGTTTAACCTTTGTAAATATAATAAACCTTTGAACACACTTTAATTCTTATGTTGTTGTCAGTAAAATAAATCTTGAACTCTAATTTCCCAATTTAAGTAAAAATGACTATTTTTTTACCAATCCAAAGGACCACGGCATGATTCCAAAAATGATAAAAAAACACTTCTTATTATTTTCTGAACAAATCTGAAAGGCATATGCATTTATTTACAGTTAAGTCAAAATTTCCATAAAGGAAAGGTCATTGTGTTATTTAAAGCTTGCTTTAATTGTTTGTGTTTTCTACCACATGTATAATTGAATGATATTAAATTCTGTATTGTAGCACCTATATTAAAGGGGCCATCCAACAGATTTTGGCATGTATTGAAGCTTGTCATTAAATGCTTTTAATGCTTTATATTGATAAATTTAAACATTTGAACTAAAAATCTCCAGTCAAAAAACAAGAATACAATTTTAAAAAAGGAAAAACTTTGAGAAACTAAGTATGTAAAATGAAATAACTTGGATAATATAGTGTAAAAACCTAGGATTGCCCAATAAAGCCCGACAGATTATTTCCAATGGGGTCCTTTTTAGGTTATACTTACTATAATATGATCCTATATGAAAGTTACACATAATGAACAATAAGTCCCTGATAATTATTGAGTATACATGTAAGTTGTTACAATCATTTTTCTATAATATATTTGTCATGATGACTAGATTACACATATTCTTATTCTAATATGATTTGTATCGATTTGTTATGCATGTATACTTGTGGTAGTTGTTGTGGTTATTCTATTTCATATTGCAAGAAATATTAGTTAGAATGTATTTTCAAACAGAAATTTGACCTTCAGTTTTACACAGACAATGACGTTATTGTGAAATAGTATACTGGACTTATATTTATATCGCGATCTCGCATCGTAATTCTGTAGCTACACAGTGTGATATCGTAACTCACCCTTGAATATTCAAATATCGAAAATGCGAAAACACAATGCGAAATCAGCATATTGATACCGCGATATCGCATCGTATTCTCGCATCGTAATCTCGCAACATCGTATCATAGTCTCGGACTTTCGTATCGTAATATCGCAACCTCGCATAGTGATTTTGCCGAAACAATGATGCGAGATTACGATGTTTATAACGCGATCTCGTATCATGGTTGCGTAATCTCGACTGAGCATAGGTGAAGAACGCGAGATCGCCATATCAATTTCATTACCTTGCTTTCCGGTTGCATATGCGCAGACAAGTCAATTTGGTAAATTGTATTTATAGCAAATATATATTGTTTGTTACACATGATAGCTGAACGATAGAAAATTGTTTAAGTACATTGTCGTTGTTATTTTAGTTTTGAGAGTTGAGCGTTCATATGTTATATGTGAATATTTAATATACTGATATGTCTACCCTCGCCGTGCTTATGTACTTTAAATATTGCACTCGTCTGCTAATTGCGGACAGTAGTATTTTATTTTATTTTACCAATATTTATTGACAATACTCAGCATTTACTTATTTTGAATGTCTTGACATAATCATTCAGGCAGTGATTTAATTTCATCTTCCAAAATTAATACAACACGCGAGTGCGGCGATACGACGCATGTGACTGTACATAACAATTACTGGAAGACACGTTTACTGTATACTCGAACTCATAATCTGGTTCCTCCGCCTCGTGTTTCCGTGTTCTCTCCCTTGTAATAAAAAGATCGCCGGTACGAAATCACGACGCCATGCTGCGAGATTACTATGCGAAAGTGTGAGTAAACGATGATAGATCGCGAGACCACGAAGCGAGTTTACAATAATACAATATGCAACTGCGATAGTAATATCGTAATCTCGCATCGTGTTCTGAAATGTTCGATCCTTGTAAAACGAAAACCGACAAAATGCTGAGGTCAACAATGCATAACAACGCATTATTGTAACGGAACACCTGTTAATAGTCACAGATCGCTTCATAGGCACTTTAAATTACTTGCATGCATCACTAAAAGCACACTTCAACATACATATTTTAAACATACTTTTGTATCAACTATATGACTATGAGCCTGCGAAAACACCAGGGACGTGTTTTTGTACGTAAAACAATTGAAAAACGTGGACGTTCAAATTGAGGAGAGTCGGGTAATTAAAAGTATATGAAATGTATCAGTCATATTCTTACACTATCATGCTGACAACCTTTTTAATGTGTTAGTTCATGCATTATTTGGCATTTTCTTCGTTTGAAAGTCATATGGAATGAGTCATAAATACGTTTCTCTTTAAAGCGCACTGATTATATAAAGTGTTACAGTTTATATAATGCGTCAATTTATATGTTTCAAAATTACAATGAACCATAACTGTTGGCTCACTTCATGCTTAGATTGCATTATTGTGATATATAATGACAATTCTATTGGATACTATTGACAACATGTAAATAAAAGATACGTAATTACTAATTGGGGAGTAACAGGGAAGTGTTTGAGTAAAGTTGACACAACATTTACGCATGTTTTACCTGTAAAATGCGCGATGAAAATACAAAAAAACTAAATTGCATGATTTATTTATGTTGGTAATTAGTTAGGCATATTGTTTTTGCTTTGAAACATTGCTTTATTTAACATAATTTGCGTAGTATTTAGTGTGATAAAGCTTGCCAAAATAAGAATGAGACCTTTTAACTCTATACGCATCAAACCATTCTCATGCGTGCAGAACCTCGGTTTCAAACTAGCCCATAATTTCTTGGTATAAATATTCAATTGCATCACCTTATACGAGTGGCGCTCATTATAACTCAAAAGTTATAAGGAAATAAAAAGTAATTACTTCGAAGTACACAAAGTGTTTCTTTCAGTATACATATATTGTCGTGGATGTCCAGTACGCTGTATTTAAATACATTTTTGATACACAGACGTACACTTTATTTTCATTAGCTTAGTTAATGTGATAATTAAATAGAAATACAAAGTGATATAAATTGACGAATAAAACAAACTAGAAAAGGATATTCGATTGAAATGACATGCTGATTCAATATTTTTTTCTTTATTCATTTTTTAGAAAAGTAAATATGAATAATTTTTGCGTACATATCGTCGTAAGGGACCTTCTATTTCTCATGTGCCTGCAATATCTCAATGCGACGATACCACATAGAGTGACGCAATCGGTTGCGGAAGAAAGGTGTTCAGGGTTAGGTGGATTAGCCTCGTTTGAACATTTCAACCCTCCCCCTGGTACAAGATATCAAGGGCACGGACCGGAAAAGGAGGTACCAGAGCATTTAAAAAGACAATTAAATGAGCTTAATGTGCTGGAAGGCGAATCGATATGGGTATCGGGTATTGCTGAGTACGGACGTTTTATCGGTTGGCAGTTTTGTGTTAACTCCTTAGATGTTAATACAAAAACGACACCTATAAACGATACGGACATACATGAGTGTAGTAAGAAATGTAGCAGTAAATCAACAAATTCATACTTTGGCATACAGCAAGGTCTATGTTACTGTTTAAACCGGAATCCGTATTTTTCAAATAAATCGTGCACTGATGAACAATCTAAATCATACATTCATATTTATGTATCAGAATCTGACACTGTAGCTGATAGAACTCCATTCCAATGTTATTTATCAAGCCCGGAACGTGACTTCAGTGATAAATGTTCCGCCCATCATCCTGCTGTATGTAGACCTATTGACGACAAACAAACTCTCAACTGCCCTGAAAATGCAATAAACAACAATGTGTGTTGGTCTAATAACAGTAAAAATTTTGTTGATCACAGAAACATGTGTTGGAGAAGCAATGGAAGACTTTACTTTAGAGAAAAAGACGAATATGGTTTTAATAGCTTATTTCGAACTTTTGAGGCTGTTGCAAACCAAGAAAAATCAGACTACACACCATGTTTAACGATTACTCGTGTTGGTGGATCGTGGTGGCTTGAACCTGATAACTGCACTATGAAAAGACGTTACTTGTGCAATAATACCGAGACAAAAAACAAATTCAACGGAACGGAAAACAACGCCAACGAAATCATTTCAAACCACACAAAATCGGATGAAATTGATTGCACATCAAAATATAGCTATTACCTGACAATCGTTTTTATCTTGGCTTTTATATCTGGCTTTGCGATGATTGCTGTTATTGTGCTGGGAGCATGTTTAATACGGAGCTGTAGGATGAATACATCGATGCAATCTAACGTTGCTCAAGAAATGTATGAAGACCTACAAAGCCGAAATACCGCTGGAGTTTACTCTACAGTACAAGAAACCTGTATTAACAATTAATGACTTGCTTCGTTCCGATGCTGACTCAAACATCAAATACATGCTTAATATGACATTATAATGACGGATCTTCGGAGCATCCGACCTTAAGGCTATCAGTCATACACTCATTTTTCCCACTCGATTGAGATAACTAAAATAACTTGAAAGAAGTGAGATGCATTGTGAGAAGTTATTTCATTTGCAAAAAAAAGTTCAATGTCAAGATCATATCGCGATAAAACACGTCAACGTTAGAAATAAATGTCTGATTTTGTGATGAAAAAAGATTTGTCCAGCATGAAAGGATTTTCAAATAATAACTTAATCGCCCATAAAACAAAAGGACTTTCGGATGCGAGGTTGCGGAATACTGATTAATGTAATAGGAAAGTATTACAAACGAGGATTTGCGATTAGATTAACTTTGGTTATACAATTCATATTACTTATACATATCTATCACTTTGCAAACATTCTTCGCCAAATAAGGCAATACTTAAATTCAAATAGTATTACTATCCACACATTTGAATTATGAAGGAAGTTTATCTGCATGTATGTGCACTCAGTAAAGGGAAATTATAAACAGGGTATCGGAATCATAACGCCTTAATGTTACAACGGATTAAAAATACTTTGCACAGTCGTATTCATTCGATTAAGTTGCGATTTGATTTTCTGGACATACATTAAATGAATATATCACTAGTGTGATAACACATTTCAAGCGCTAATGAAAATAGCTGACAGACGATTCGCATTTTCAGCATGTTTGCTGCGAGGCATAGTAGTGCTTGTATAAGTCGTTAATTTAAGCGCAGCCGTTTTGACAGACAAAGGAACACAACCTGAAGCGGAGTGTAAAGTGTAAAGCGCGTGGCGGTCTGGTCTCCTTTGAACATTTCAATCCACCGCCCGGAACTAGTCAACCTACACATGAACCGCCAAAAAAGGTGCCAGAGGATCTGAACATTACCCAACATTTATTGAATATAACAGAAGGCGAATCGGTGTGGGTGTCGGGCAGAGCTAAATACAGTGATTATGTTGCATGGCACACTTGTTTAAATACAATAGAGACTAGAGACAAAATGCGTTCATATCTATTTACAAATACTATTGTCCCGTAATCGTTCATAGTTCATAGACGACCCATAGTTACTAACAATGTTCAATACTCTTAAATTACCGGTGTGTAGCCTATAATTCGATATCTCGTCATGCGCGTATTGCTAAGATAACGAGATTTGTATTAACTACCATTTTCTCGTGTCACGCATGGGACAAGTCCGTCCCTCTCTAGTAATATTAATTTCTCTGCATAATGAAGGATAACATATTCAACAACACCATATATCAGTTTCTAGTCCAATTTAATGTCTAACATACTTAATATTTTCGGTTTTACAAATACAGTCTGATAGCTACATGATCGTATCTTTCTCGATCCGTACACCTCCAAGTCTAAACGCTAACTCTACCGCGGAGTGCCGCTCTCCTTCCAAACATCCCCATTTTGTCCCCAAATTAATTTGCATATTTTTCTTTTTAAACTTTTGATTGGTCCTCAGCTAGTATGGTTATTATTCATTGGTTGATTCGTCAGAATATTCTAGAAGGAACACTTTTTCATGTATTCACTTGCTTGGCGGATATACTAAAATTTAATCAATATATATTGGTACTAATCAATTTTTATTGATATAGAGTAATTCTGTTACTTTCGTCAGTACTATAACTTTTGTACCCCAGACAATAGGTGACCTTTTCATCTGTGCTGTTTATTGACCATGAGTGTTACTTATAATCTCGTATCTATATGCCGACTCTGGACTCAATGTGTTCTTATTTGAATTTAATCAGGTCTGACTTTCCATGTTATTGATTCCAATTATACCCCACCCTGAGTGTGTTTGCTACTTTAAATAAATCTTAACCAGGTCTTAGTTTTGTAAATACCTCCCATTATTAATTGTTCAGACTTTATCTTAACATTGCATATATACTTTATTTGAATATACATATTATCCTTTTTAATTTCTATCGTAAGAATAAAGTCATAAGAATAAACGATAAACGATATGTTTGCATACTCGCTACTGATATACTTGTCAATATTTCGTACATAAAGAAAACCCAAATATTTCACCCAATTTCTCATCATTATTTGACACTATTTATAATTGCTGGAAGAAATGTAGCAGGATACCATCTGAGTTTATCGGCTTTAAAATGAAAGAGTGCTACTGTACGCAGGAATATGATTTGAACAGCATTTTTTGCAGCAATAATTTTACCGGTAATGGAATACATATTTATAAAGTTATCAATAATGTATTTAACGTCATTGAGCCTTTTCAATGTGTACAAGTAAATAAGCAAGGAAGATACACGTATGATAAATGTTCTGGACGGTACCCTGGACTTTGTACCAAAATGATTGATGCCACGCGCAATCTGAAATGCAAAGACAAAGAAAGAGATGAGGCATTTTGCATATTCAACGATTCAAAAACCTGGATTGACAACAGAGAACAATGTGTAAAAAAATCAGGACAGCTATTTCCATACTTCGACCAAAAAATTGAACGGAACATTGAAAACAGAAAAATGTATTCACTGGGTGCGTTTCGTAGTTTTGCGGCTTTTTCAAACAATGCTCTATTACCAACTTTACCGTGTTTGTCGATAACTCGCGTCGACGGTACATTATGGCTCGAACCAGACAACTGTTTGGAGGAACGAAGATATTTTTGCAAAAATTATTAGTACAGATAAAGAGGAGCACGATGATGGTGGTAGCGGTAGTAGTAATGGCGGAGGTGGTGATGGTGGGACCAATAATACCGAGACTAAAAAGAAATTCAACGGAACGGAAAACAACGCCAACGAAATCATTTCAAACAACACAAAATCGGATGAAATTAAATGCACATCAAAATATAGCTATTACTTGACAATCATTTTTATCTTGGCTTTCATATCTGGCTTTGCGATGCTTGCTGTTATTGTGCTGGGAGCATGTCTAAAACGGAGCTGTAGGGTGAATGCATCGATGCATTCAAACGTTGCTTAAGAAATGTACGAAGACCTACAAAGCCGAAATACCGCTGGAGATTACAGTACAGTACAAGAATCCGGTATTAACAACTAATGTTTTGCTTCATTGCGATGCTGACTCAAACATCAAATACATACTTTATATGACATTTTGTTTTGTACTTGCCAAAAATACCAAGTGAAAAATGAAAATCGTTTGATATATGTTATTGATGTAAATATACTGTTTTGTTATATTGTAACACATATAATATTTTTCTATATTTCAACGTTTTCTGTATTGAATACAAAATATATTCAAATGCCTTGTAATCGCCATATTCGTGTACATATATGTTCAGAAAGCTCTGTAATACTGTATTATATACTGACTTAAAATTCTGATGCTGTTGTCATTATGTTTTATTTTCGTTGATAACACTTTCTTGTTTTGTATTGGCAAAATTAAATCAAATTTTATTTGACAATATTGCATTGATAATGATTGAATGTTATTGTTTCCAAACTATCTACATCTTGTATATTCAGTTATGTAATGTTAAATTAAGTCATACCGAACTATTAACTTCATTCTTAAAAAAGAAGTGTAGCACTATCATGCGCGACACACTTCAAACATGTACAACGAATACGTGTTTTGAACAATGTCTTGGGGATATGAACAAGTATACTTGATGTCAGTAAAAGAAGTGCAATTAGCACTTGTAAACCAGCTATCCTAGGAATAGTGCAAGATGGTTTACTGACATCCGTGTTATTACTAAAATACTGTTGATCGATGAAAATGGGCAAACAATTCAGCTTAAAAAAATGATTTTAACCAGACTTTAAATTATCTGAATGTTCTATTTTTGTTTGTAAATAATTTTCTATTAAATCGTCAAAATGCAATTTGCGTTTTTGGTTCCTAATAATAATTGAAGTGTACTTATAGTTCAGGATTTCGTAAATAATTGAGTACAACCATATAATCACAAGGGACAGTTAAAAAATAACATAAAAATGAAATCGTCAGTACATTTGAAAATACAATTCGAATTGCAATCGTGTAATTTTATTCGACAACAGAAATTAAAATGCAATATTTTGAGAAATGTTGAACTCTAATCGCATTCAAACTGTTGCAATTATTCCATGAAACTATTGCCTTGTTATAAGCGCGACAAATATCTCCGCACACCTTTGTCACCTATGTTCAAGGGACCAGAACCACTTTGTCGGTTATGTTCAATGGCAAGCCCCATTTTTCCAGGTATGTGATACTTGGTTAACTGACATCCGTGTTATTACTTACAAACTGCTGAACAACGAAAAAAACGGCGACAAATCCAACTCAACAAAAAAAACTAATTTCAATAAAAATTAAAACTATTTGGATGTTGTATTAACGAGTGTCGTGTATTTTCTGTTAAATCATCAAATTGCCATTTGTTTGCTTTGTTCCTAATAATAATTAACGCATGGATATAGTTTAGGTTTTCGTAATTAATTAAGTACATCAATGCTATAACAAGGGACGTTAAAAATAGCTCTATATTGTTTAATTTTGTTTTAAATCACGTGAAATCACATTTTATTTAATCGCCTGAGAGATTGGATCATAGTGTATATGTGTTAGTATTTTATCATTTTGAGTTTATTAGTTTGTTGGTGATAGCTCAATATCTTTTCATTTTATTCTAAATCACTTGCAATCACGTGTGTATGGTGGAATTAAAATACCAAATTAGCATATAAGGTTCGCGTTCAAAACTTTTTAAATCGTGTTATTATATTCAAGCACAATACAAATGTTTGAGGGCTGTGTCTTTGGATCAGGTTTACCACGTGGCTTGTTTATCCAGAGCATACTCCGAAAACAATCTGAAGAAATCAATATAGTTCATGTAAGCGAGATGCATTGCTCAAATAGCATAACTCTTGCATCCATAATTGCATTTTTATTGACTTGTTCTTGTTGCATAATAAAATGTTGTCCGCGGCTTTATTCTTTCAGACACATAATTCATGTGACCCACATATCTTCATTGCAAATATGTTTAATACATGCGAACTAGCACGGTATTACTAGCAAAGTAGTATGCTGAGGCTTTTGGGTGGTATGATTTGTTTTGGATTGTTCGCCGTTCTGAAAAGGACTTTATTCATATCACGACGGTCGGATAACCTGCTCACACTTTTCAGATGGTTGTCCAATAATCACTGCTCATGCTTCTGCAAAGAATTTTTTTATCAGTAACTGCAAACTGCACTAAACAACAATTTGCAGTTTAATCTCTACAATAGTTCCGAAACCGGGTAAGGAATCTTACCACTGGATTATAGGCTGTGTAGTCCAGAGATCTGTCATCGGAGCTTGCCGATGTGTAATGTCCACGATGATGTTCTATGTAACTTGTATCTGCTTATTGAAACACAGACTGCAAGTACCCATACTGACACAAAAGAGTCAAGCTTCCCTATGATTTGAAAATTTATAAATTAATACCGTGAAACAGCTTACGTTGTAGATTGATTATAGATATAAACTTTTCTGAGTAACATACAGTGGAAGATTTAACACATATAAATTGCGTGACGTATGAAAATATTATTCAATATTCAATAGTTTCGATATATATAGAACTTTAGGTACACATATGCAATATTTTTGCATTAATTTCATGACAAGCTTGACTAATACTGCCGCATCCCCTTGTCAACTGTGTTCAAGGGCAAATGCCTCAAGATTGTGTTAATCACTGTGATTGAAATGAGTGTCTTGCACATCCACAATTCGAATTGAATAAAAATAAACTTTCTACCTAACTACATGAGACGAGTGGAAGAAGTTTTGGTAAATATTTACAACATTTAATACATTAAAAACAATCGACAAACCGACAGACACTCATATTATATTTTCCAACGGAAAGGTAGTAAATAAATTATCCAAATCAAACTCGATTACAATTGTAAATTGTAGACTTTTCAATAGCTCAACGTGATTTGCGTTTAATTCCGGTCGAGTTGAGTATTATCTGCCTATGCAAGATATATTTTTGTTATATTATTGACCTTATTCACCAGCCTTAGTAATGGTTTGATTTTGTAATATAATTTTTTTTTGTAACTAAACATTGTATAAAGTTTCATTAAGGACATATATTCAAACCGAAGGCAAGTCTGAATTTTAAGAACGATCTTAATGCGTGGAATATACATGTAGTGTTGTTCTTCCTTATGGAAATATGTATGATGATATGACAGTATATATAGGCTACGTATCGCAACATCAATTTGATTTCAAGTGAAGCGTTCAGGTGGACCTCGTATTCACAATGTAACACGCTCTCTTACAGATGAACATCTGTAAGAATGCAATACTATAGTTGACAATTCTAGGGTTTACATTTTATGTGTGTTTCATTACGTGCAATCAGTTTATCTAGAAATATAATACGTATCTTCAAGTGGTATTTTAATAATTAAGATAAAGCGAACACGTACGTGTACATCGATATGAAAATTGAAATGCTGGTGACATGCGATAAACAGTAAAACTATTTGTTTGCAAAATTGCTAAATGTGTTACGACAGTATAATGTTTTTCGCTTATTGTGTATTTTTCCAAACATATGAAAACTCAAACTCGTGAAACATTTAAGTAGGGATATACTTATGACCATATTACTAATGGCAAGTGTCCAACATCAAACACAAAACAGGACACTACAACAAACATGTCATTAAATAATTAATGCTGCTCTCTTTGTCTTGACGCCGTTAATTCAAAGTAAATGTGGTTTAAACAGGAATGAATGTTCTCAACAAGCCGTACACCTAGTCTAGAGTTAAAGACAAAATACACGTAAATGCACATTAATCTTATAACATTTTAATACAAATAAAATATAATGATATTAATGAAACTCCAATTTTATTTTCTTAATTTCAATTGAGAAATACAAGTTTTTTTGCAGGTAAGTAACACATGAGTTATACAATACGATTCAATACGTTCATCAGAAAATTTAAGACAAAACAAGATGTGTTTGTTAAACACTATGTTCCCCCCCCCCCCCCCCCCCCCCCCATATATTTGACCTTTGACCTTATTTACAACAAAGACATCGAATTGTCTACATGAGTCATTTTCCAACAACACAAAATGTTGCCCTGTATGCTTACAAATTTATTGCACAAGCTAATGTGAGTACAATATGCTATACAGTGCGATCAACATAACTTATATTTAATGACATTAAAGATATATAAAATATATCGTTACACGTAAGTTTATGTTTATTTAAATTTCTTAGATACCGTACATGTTTCCGGCATAGCAATCATAGGTATCATTTATATAAACATACACTCAGGAATTCATGCCTTTAAAGGGATCTTTTCACGCTTTGGTAAATTGACAAAATTGAAAAAAGTTGTTTCAGATTCGCAAATTTTCGTTTTAGTTATGATATTTGTGAGGAAACAGTAATACTGAACATTTACCATGGTCTAATAGAGCCATTATATGCATCTTTTGACGATTTTAAAACCTAAAAATTATAAAGCGTTGCAACGCGAAACGAATGAATAATTTGGAGAGTTCTGTTTTTGTCGTTAAATTTTGTGAAACTACGAAGATTGCTTATATAAGGTATAAAATACGTTCAGCATGTGTACACGGCGGAATAGCTCAGTAGGCTAAAGCGTTTTTACTTCAGGACTCTGGCAGGACTCCAGGGGTCACTGGTTCGAAACCTGGTTCGGGCAATGTTCTTTTCCTTTTTTTAATTTTATTCTTGATTTTTTACTGGAGCTTTTACGATCCAATGTTTACATTTATCGATATAAAGCATTTAATGAATAAGTTAAAAAATGCCAAAATCTGTGAAAAGGCCCCTTTAATACTTCAATAGGAGGTAGTATACGATGTAAGACTTTATTTCAGTCAACAAATATAAACAATCTTTGTATGCGGAAATTTATTTGAATCGCCTGTAGCTGTGAACATAAAAGGGTGTTGTTCAAGCATTAAAGGCAAAGTGGCCTTGTTTATTTATGAAATTGGTCTGCTGTTACGAAATTATAATGTATTTTCCTTTAAGTTAAGTTTATATTGCTTTGTAGTCTTGGCATTCTTTTAAGGACAGTCGTAGAATTAAAGGGGACATTTCATAGTTTGGAGAAACACATTTGTTAAAAAATTCAAATTCAAAACAAGATCGTTTTGAAACTATTTAAACGTATATTAAACTGCTTCAAAAACATTTGTATTTTGAATATGTAATGCATGTCAAGTAACATTATAATAGGAAAAATATAAACAGTTACTGAACAAGAAACATTGAGTTTTGCAATATGATTTAAACCAACATCTGCGAATCTGTCCCTTTACGGCATCTTCATGACATAAATAAGGAAGTAAAATCACTTACAGTTTTTGTTGTCTAATATATCCTTATAACAATGTGAAATTAAGCTGCATAAGCATAAGTTATTAAATAAGAATAAGTTAAACATGATTCTTGCGCGCGATCGATATAATTGATTAACTTAGAAGATGTATTTTACGAGATAAATTGAAAAAAAAAACACAGTTCTTATCGGGAAGTCACTTGGGGCGAAAATACATGTAAACAATAGAAATATAAGTATATGAAATAACTATGGCACGCATAACTAACATTAATAATAACACGGATTTTGTAATTTACAAGAATTTATAGAGCATAATATGGTTATCGGATATATTGAAAAATAATGGCTATCAATTATCATCTTATTGATAAATCACCTAAAATATATCAACAACCATCTCTTAATTAAAGCAAATAGCAATGTATGGTTAACAGGCATTCACATATCATTATTGTTTTTGCCTATTTATAGTACTTAAAACTTGCACATAGTTAAATTAATCAATTATGCATGCCATACAAATGTAAATTATTGAAAAATATCCGATTTGTGTGTAACAAGCGTTTATTTTCCCCACCCGTTACTGATGTATAACTGTCTTCCACTATCTTTATACTAAACAACTTAAATTTGACAAAACCAACATATATAGCAAATGTATGTTCCCGTAAGTAAATATTATCATTAAACATAATTAAACAAAATGTCATGAAAGTTAACAACTGCTTAAAATGTGCATATATTTTCTTAACTGAATAGGAACTTCACAAACAACTAAAAAACAGTTAAGAGTGCGTTTATACCACATTCGTTATGATTTTGGGTCATGACTTATGTATCAAAATGCAAATCATTAGTAAGGTTGTTTAGATCCATATACTTCAAATCTGGCTATTTCAAGTAACAATTTAAGAGATCTATGCGAGCAAAACGTAAAAGTAATCAAATTCTTTTTGCGAGAGAACATTTGGTTATGTAGCACAGAATGATAATTATCGATTCGATATTTTACAACAATCACGTTCAGTATTGTAGCACTCAGATTGTGCCAACATATTTAAAAAACATCATTCGCACAATAAAGAATATAACCATGAAAATATTGAAGAAAAAAAATATGAGAAAAAAAGATAATCTCATAGTTTACAGCAATGATGTAACAAATACAAAATTAACCATTTACAAAAAACACCTAAATAATAATACTTTAAGATTTTGACTTAAACGTAAAAGTTGTTATCATGCGATCATTACACAAAACTAAAAGTGTTAATATCCAGATTGAGAACCGTTCATATCTACAATATGTAAAGTCGAGACACTTACGAAATTATGTTTATACTTAGATTTAAATATGTGATAATTTGCTATAAGTGTTTCCGTCAGAAACAGTTGTTACTTTCCTTTGCTGTCCAACCCTGTCATATGTGTCCGTACATCGATCAGCCCGTACATGTTGATATCTGTTGGCCTCATTGTCGGCATTGTTTTTTTGTCTCATTGAAGAATTCGTTGTATTGTACACATCGCCTGACCAGTCTTGGCCAGCCCTAGCGTACACGTTACAAGGTGCATCCATGTTCTGTTCCGAATTTATTTTCGCTTTGCCTGTTTGTGAATCAAGATAAATGGTGTTGTATTCGCTGGGCGTTTGCTCTTTTGTGGCCTCATGTACGCCTATAAAATTATTTTCAATTTCGGCATAATCATCAATCTGCTGTAAATTTTCAATTTGCCCTGTTTGCTCATGACACACTGCTATTTGCATGCCGGATGTGTCGTTTTCAGTACTCAATTTCAATGAAATTTGTTTTGTACTTCTTGTTGCATCAACATCTCTATGAGCATTGCTGTTATCAATAGTTGTACTTAATTCACTGTCTTCAATAGTTGTATACACGCATTGCGAATTTCTTATTTCATTCGCACGTTTGCTTTTGAATCGTAAGTTCGACTTTATAATACGCCGCTTTTTGACACACACGAATATGCCAAAACATATTACAATGACGCATACAAGCACTATTACGATCAGTGTGTGATAGCTTTGGTTTCTAGTTAAGTCGATGGTTGCTGTAGTGTTGAGTCCATTGCACAAGTATCGTCTTTTCTCGGAGCAGTCTTCAGGCTCAAGCCAAAGGTCTCCCGCGACAAGCGTAACTGATAAACAGTGTAAATTGTCTGCCTTGTCATATTCCGTGAAATTTGTATTTTCAACTGGAGTAAACAATCGAAATTTTCCAATTGTATAAGATACGTTTGTTTTAATTTTGTTCTCTGCTGCTTGATACCAGTAAGGAATAAGCTTCCCATTACTTCTCCAACAAAGGTTTCTGTTATGTAGCCAATTGTTACTGCCATTGAGAACACAAACTTTGTCATCAGTTGCGGCATTTGAGCAACTAATTTGAATTGTGTCATCTAATGTTGTACAAATTGCAGGATGGTGTGCGGAACATTTGTCTGAGGCTTCTTTGTGATTAGTACCAGATATAATAGTGCACTGGAAGGGCAGATTTTGTGCATCTTGATGAACCTTCTTATAAATATGTACACCTGTTTTAAATTGGGTAGAATTGCAATATTTACTTGATAAAGTCTCCTCTTCATTTATACAATAACATCGATCTTCTTGTATACCCATGTATTGTTTATTGCCACATGTTGTGCTACACTCATGCAAGTCCATACCATTTATAGTAATCGTTTTGGGATTAAAATTTAACGAATTCAAACAGGTGCGCCAAAACAAAGATTGACAGTATAAGGCCGTGCCAGAAACCCATACTGATTCGCCTTCCTGTATATTTAGCTCATTAATCTCTCGTTTTAGATAATCTGGCAACACCTTTTCCGGTCCGTGTTCATGATATCTCGTACCTGGAAGAGGGTTAAAATGTTCGAAAGAGGCTAATCCAGTGAATGCTGTGCACTTTTCTTTTGCCTCAAAATACGTCACCTTATCTTCTACCGTTGCATATAAAAATGTTACACTTAAGAACAACAGGAGGCCTGTCAGGAAGAAAGTAACACGACTGTCATTCATATTCCCTTTTCTGACAATATGCACTATCATTTAAGTATATAGTTTATTCCAAATTTATTTCCTACGTAAAAGTATCATTGCAAAAATACAACACTTATTGAGTTTCCTTGTAGTGTGCGCGGTTTTTAACAATACCATATAACACTTAGACAACATGTCACACACTTAATTAAATAAAGAAGATTGCTGAATGTTCACGATTATATATCCTATCCACGGAAATTTACACTTATCTTAATTTCTTCGTTTCAAGTTAAACTCTTTGGTTATAATAATACAAGTGACAACTCCTGTCAGCTATTGCAAACAAGAAGTGTAATAACGCTGCGAGTGTATGACGTCATTCGATATGTACGGATTTTCTTGCTCTGTATAAATACTTGATTTGAGACTCGATTTATAAAAAGAAAAAAAAAGATATCCAAATGACCCTTTAGAATTTTACCTTATGAAGACTCAAACAATATTTATAGGCGAAAAAAAAAACTCTTCTTAAAAAAGATCGGATACAGTGCTGGATGGACCTTGCGGGCTAAATAAAAATATTATTTGCTTTAACGAATTCCATGTGCGGTCCATCGGACTAACATCTGATCTATTTATTGTGGCCTTAAACAAAAAAGGAAATGTGTTTTCTTTCGGGTTTATAGTCTAACTTTACCGAGAGTATGACTTCACGGTAATGACCCGATGGCAAAAAATATCCTCTAATGAATATAACATTCTGATATTAACAATACTTATAAAAATTGCTTATGTTTTCTTCAATATTATACATGTATTTCAAGTATGCCTTTGACTTTATTTTAAAAGCTTATGTAACCAAGTGTGGAAATTCTAACAGTAAGTGTTAAACATTAAAGCGTTATTATAAGTGTTCATTTCCTAAAAACATGAACATTTTCGAAATTCTATTGACAGTCAATATAATAGTTCTTTTCTGGATGCATATGAGTCGTGTTCTGAGAAAACTGGGCTTAATGCATGTGCGTTAAGTGTCGTCCCAGATTAGCCTGTGCGGACTGCGGACGACACTTTCCGCTTTAACGGTATTTTAAGTTTCAAGAAAGTCCCTCCTTACCGAAAATCAAGTTTAGGCGGAAAGTGTCGTCCCTTATTAGCCTGTGTGGACTACACAAGCTAATCTGGGATGACACTTTACGCACATGCATTAAGACCAGTTTTCTCAGAATAAGGCTCATATAATAATCGCAGGAAATATTGGCCAAACTCATACCAGACATATACGCTCAAAAACAATATTCTCAAAAGACAAATCTGTTTGAATTCTATAAATAAGTTCGGGCTTCTAATGTCCACCACCGCGTATTAAAAGGGCGAGTTTATATTTTATACTCAATGTTGAAGTGTAATGCAATGTATATCGTGTGAATACGTAAAGATACCATTCGAAAATTGTTAAACACCGTTTATATTTTCATTTATTATCACCTAATTGCCGATTGAAAAAAGGAATTCCGCATTTGATAGAGCGGAATATAAGTAGTATGTATAAGCACAATATCAGTCGAGTTTACGAATTTGCGCTTTGATTCCCATTTCTTCTCTATGGCTGGAGAAAATGGTCTGTCTGTCTGTCTGTCTGTCTGTCTGTTTGTCTGTCTGTTTGTCTGTCTGTCTGCCTGTCTATATGTCTGTCTGTCTGTGTCTGTCTGTCTGCCGGCCTTTCTGCCGGCCTGCCTGCCGTCCTGCCTTCCTGCATGGCTGCCTTCCTGCCTGCCCGCCCGCCCACCCGCCCGTCCGTCCGTCCTGCCTGTCTGTATGTCCGTCCGTCCGTCTGTCTGTTCGCCTCTCCGTCCGTCCATCTGTCTCTTATCACAAACTTGTGCACAGGCGTTCTCTTAAAATAACGCACATCGTTCACAAACTTGCAGTGATGGTTGCTCAAACACGTTCAACATTCTTTGTTTTTCTGAAAGTTTGATATGAAATAACATTTCTGAAACCAACAAGGCCAGCTATTTAATAGTTGGTTAGTTACATCGTATTTTGGTCATCAACACAAGTTTACTGCCAATATAATACATTGAAATGGAAAGGGCTTCAGTATTAGAGGAAAGGATTGAACATGTACAAGAATGAACCTGTAAAAAACAGACAATACAATTAACAACTGCATGTTTAACTGCTATCGTGAAGTAATGTGTAGTTATAATGGTAACAAATCGAATTTATGTGACGGTTTAAGTTTAACAGACTTAATGTTTGTTTAATCACGGTTTGCATCTGTATACAATGAGATGGACATTGTGACGAAAGGCGAATTCCAATGCACCCAAGTAACGCGTAATAAACAATTCCTATGCAGTACTGATAAATGTCAAACAAATAATAATGGACTTTGTACAGACACTTCAGACACAAACACTTCAAATGGTACACTTAATTGAGGCAGAAACGTACGAGAAGATAGATTATGTGTCTTCGAGGATTTCAAAAATTGGATAGACAACAGGGACTGATACACTTATCAATGAGGACAACAATTCCCATACGAATTTGAAGCACCGGGGCAATTTATTAAACAAAACAACAGTCATGCCCTGGGTTTCTCGTAGTTTCGAGGTAATTCGAAATACCGACCAATTTTAGAACTTAACATGTTAGTCTGTAACACGTGTCAGAGATAAATTTGGGTTGGAGCCTGAACTGTGTTCGGAAGAGAAAATATTTATGCCAATCCACATAACCATTCATCCATTAGATAATTCGATTGATAGCAACGACAGCAATAAAAAATATGGATGCTAGTAAAATTATTCTAATTTATGTATTCGCCTCGAAGTTGCTGACATAATATACCGACAGAAACAAAATAAATGTTTAAATATGTATATTACATATATGCTTTGCATATTCAAATACATGTATTGTGTATATTGTTTTGAAAGTATTTATCGTATTGCGCGCGATAAGTATTCAATGACATATTTGTGCATTACAAATAATGATAAATCATATTCGTGTAAACTTTAAAAGGAACATGCGTACACGAGGAAAGAATATAGACGTTTGCGCATGATTTACTGACCATAATCAAATTTAAGTATACATGCTGTTTAACAGGAAGATATGACGAAGAGCAACGATTTACGATAACAAAAACAGTAATGAATATCCTCATCCATAATTATTGCTTGATTCAAATGGCGACGTATCGTTTGTGTGGGACGGCATTTTATGACTCAAATTAAGTTATATTATGGCATGTGTATAACATTGTAATATCACGTACATGTATACTTTCAACTTTTACAAACGGTTGCTTTTTGATTAATTTTCTATTTGACAGTTCAATATTTTTACATGGGGAATCCTGTTGTTTTCACTATCGATTTCAAGACCACGAAAATATCATTTGATTGACCAACTAAAAGGTTGTTGGAAGGTGACCTTCTTTAGGTCGTCCAATGAGCCTCATGCATAGCGTATTATAAGTTTAGATTTGGTTACATTGTGTTATTATACGGAAAATGTCTATGCAATGTATTTCCAATCAAAAGAGAAAATAGATATTTGTTCGTCTTTACTATAATCATTTTGTAAATATTCGAGAATAACATTTTAGACAGTTTATGCATATTGTGGTTTTGCTAAGACGGATGGAAATCACTCACTTCAAAAATTTACTACATATATTAAGTTTGCTGAAATTTTGTGTGTTTTAATGTGTCGTTTGTCATAGGTTTTCGTATGGTTAACCTTAAATTATAATTGTTAGTGTAAGTAAAACTGTAAGGTATAATCAAAATTTCTAGTTATAAATATGTTTAATTGTATTTTATATTCACATGCTTTATTATATTGCGGATTTCGTCATTAACCATCTTCTTCCAAATAATTGGCTTTAATATTAGATTGCACAAGAACATGTATTTCGAACTTCATCGTCATGCAGGGAGTATTTACAGACGCTTCATAAAAGGATAATTTACACGATATTACAACGAGATTTCTGTATACATTAATTCCTTTCATCATTATAATCAATAATAACTTTTTTTTTGCAAAATACTGCTCTTCACTCATTTGGGTCTATAACACCACATTTTCAGTATTATCATCATTAAAAACTGCCAATTAAATATGTTGATAAGAAAAGAATAAATGAAAGAATCAAAATAACGTTTTCTTTTTGTTTCAAATGTTTTTATATTATCGACTTTTTTGCTGTAATGGACAATTATTATTTAACAGTTTTTTGTAATAAATTATTTTTTCAACTCACGTTTTGTTATTTTGTTATGACCACTTGCATGGGTCAGCATTATACATGAATCCGCCGATTATACATGAATCCGCCGATAAATTCAAAATCACCAACGCATTTACTTATGCTAAGTTTACATCTGGCCACGATCTCCCCGATTAGCCAGAGGCGAAAAAATCGGGGAGCTCTACGATTAAATGGTATACTCCACGTTCTGTTACGCTTCCTTACGAAATCAGCACGTTTTGTTGCTACGATCGAGCCCACGATTTGCATCACGTTCTGTTACGCTTTGCTGCGATCAACACGATTGGCTTCCACGCTCCACCACGTTCCGTTACGTCCTGTTAAGATCTCCTACGACAAAGCCGCTGTCACGATTAGAAAATGAATCGGGGCAATCGTGGTGAAATTTAAGTTTGATTTAAAATCTGTCCCGATGCCCACGATGTCCCCGATTCAACCACGTTCCGTTTCGCTCCCCCACGATCACCCCGATTCGACTCCACGCTCTGTTACGTTCGCCACGATGCTCTGGAATCGGGGACATCGTGGTAATCGTGGCCAGATGTAAACCTAGCATTATCCAGATCCAATATACGGTGTAAGGACTATATTGTTACCTTACGCCAAAAATGCGCTTAAAATAAATGCTTGTTATTAAAAAAAACTCTCGTATGCCCTCTTATCAACACTTTCCCATGAATGGATATGTTCGGAATTAGGGCGACAGTACTTGCTTCAAATTAGCAGTTCCGCGTCTAATAACTATTTTTAATTGTTAAAAAAATCAAAAGTGTCGCAATCATTCAGGTCTACATATATAACATTTTATTGGCAATTTAACAAAGGTTTCAAAATATCTTTTGCCATGAAATGTGTCACTCAACTTCACTGTGCAAATATACCTTTACACGGGTTTTAATGCCATGACTAATTAAAAAAAACAAAAACTTTTAACAAATAATTATGTTTTTTAAGCTCATATTTGGCTAACCAGAGCTTTGCATACTGTTACTTTTGAAGATAAACGCTATAGGATTATATAGCTAAATACGGAACATGCGGTCTTATAAAAGAGACTCAGTTGTCAAATGAAGTGTGTTTGAATCATGCGATTAACGCACGCTGCCAGTTTGAAAAAGTACATGTACTTCTTAGTAATGCTCTACACAATCTTTGTAGAGGGTCTGAAGAAATCTCTGGGCTTGAAAGTCGAAAGTACATTTAAGCAATTACATATGAAGAACTATTAGCTGTTCAAGTGCGTAGCATAAGATGAGTACCAGCATGAGAAATATCTTGACGACTTCGAGTACACAGTAGGCAGTTCCTTAAAGTGCTTTAAGTGTTTAAAATGACATACTCGAAAAATTGTGTCTGTACACATGAAAACACTTATCGATAAACAACACGTTATAGAAATGACTACAGTAAAGTGGTTCAGAAACGATTGTGATTTGATAATAGTGTTTAAATCGCGTCAAAAAAGAGCTTTGACAGATACAGATTAGTTTAAATAGTATCTCAATATAAAATTGTTCATGAACAGTTATCACAATCTCAAAGAGTTTTTATGTAAGGACAATAGCCGAGTTACCGGTTTATTGTTATAACATTATCGTAATGCAATGTTGTGTTTGGCCGTCTTGAACTAACGTCACATTGAATGGAAATGTTGCATGCGCTGATCGTTAACGTCTTTATGTTCGTCAAAAGCCATGGTCACTCACCAAGAAGCCGAAAATACATGCCGTGATTGCGGTAGTATACCTTTGTTTGAATATTTTAGTCCTCAACCGGGCATCCGACTCAAAGCTAATGGGGCACAAAGATCATTCGATCCTCATTTACCATTAGATGAAGGTGATACATTCTGTGTGTCAGAAAGAGCGTTTCAGTAGAAATTTGTTGGAATTGTATGGGTGTGTTTATAATATTTAACATAATGTCTGACAGATTTTGGTCCATGTTAATGATTTGTATGATTGCCTGGAGGAATGTGAACGCAATTCATCGAAACTGTTTGGAATAAAGGTAAACAAATGCATATGTGTGAATAATAGTTATTTTACAAGCAATTTTTGCAAATCCCCTCAATATACACACGATATTCATGTGTATCATATAATAAAAATGAATATTTTAAAAGTATATTTCAGTGAAAAATCATCCTTAATGGAGGAGTGGTCGGATTTCGATAACGTACAGTCCGTATCTCGACCGTACAACACTATAGGCGAGATGGGAGCTGTTACTCCAAACTTGCTTCAGGAGCAAAGTGTTGTGGATCATTCACTTGATGCCGCAAGTGATGGCCCTCAATTTCAACAGGAAAACGCTTTGGATGATAATAGTATCACAAGCTCAGAAGACCATAGTTACACTGATATAAATGACGAATACTCAGGAATCCAAAATGGTGACGCAAACGTTCAAGTGAACACAAGCAAAGAACCGCATGACCATTTAACTTATGGGATTACGTCTGGAACGACCGTTTTCTTTCCAAATGATAGAATAACACATGACAAAACCCGTAATGTTTACGCTAGGACGGTAGTTGTCGGTCACGAATCAGATGATTACAATATGGCTTCAATTGCAACGGTTCATACAAGCACACATTATGCAGTATACAACTTTAATCACATTAATGTCTTGCGGACTTCAGATTTCATTGAGAAACCCCTCTCAACGTTTGACACCTATGGATTGCGAATAGGAAGAACGCACTTACAACACGCTGATGGTGAACAATCATTTATTGGATCTTATAAACTGTATGTAAATGCTTGAATTTGTTTAGCGTTATAACGTTGTAAAAATATTATGCTTTTTGTTAGAAAGAACGTGCAACATCTCCCTTGATAATATGATGATAGGATTGCTTGGCTTTCAATAGACGCATATTACAGAACTGCAGAGCCAACTTTGGCAACACTAGTCTTTTTAATGTTTTTGTGTTTATTTTGTATTTGTGTCGTGTTTTGTTCAATTGTTTTGCGTCAAACTGTTTGGATATTAGTTTCTTGTCATAAATAAAGGGCCACTTGCTATAATAGGAGTTCTCTCCTGCTCGTGTAGCTGCGGTACGACCACACGCACCGTATTCGCCAATAATAATCCTCTCATATGTTTCTTTAAAAGGTAAGCCTATAAACGTTGTAAAATATATGTTAATAATTGGCATGGTATTACTTGCTTTTGTTTTTTCACGTCAATACATGGAATATAATTTTTGTCTGATATTTAATATATCGGGTTTCAAAAGACACAATCAGGAATGTGTTATAATGCGGAAAAGCACTTTTGGTAAAACATAACTAACGTTATTCTATATAAAGTACAATTAAACATACATATGCCGATAACGTTAGTTATTGGAATGGTGAAAACATTGGTATAAAAAGAGGTTAGCGACGGTGTGTACCTACAGTAGGTTTTCTAGAGTTTTGCAGATCTGGATTACACCTATTGCACATTACCAATGTCATATATCCACCTTTAAATAGTAAATGTACGTGTTTTTTGTTTAATGAGTATATGTGCATATGGTATCATGGATCTTTTATCGCGATCTTATATTGTATGCATACAAATATACATGAAGTTAGTGTTGTTGAATTAAAGTCTTCACGAATATTAAAATAAATGTTCTTCAAATAACTCATACACTGACTCGCATTTCTTTACTGTTACATATAAAAAGCATGTTACGATGTCTTTTGGATAGTAATCATGTTTGGTTTCAGTACGACAAGTTTTAACTAATAACATGTTATCGCAATTAGATTCTTTCTTTTGAACAAGACCGAAATGGTCCACGATCTCTCAACTGTTTTTTGTGTATTTGTTTAGTAAGCTTACAACGTCTTCAATAACCAGATGCTTAAGACAGAGGAACGACCTGGACATAAGTTACATACACATTGCATAACATATTGGCCTTGTAGCTGCACAGACCATAATACGCTACTTTATTAATAAAGAGAATTGTAAAAACAAATACAGGCAGTGGAATCTTTTGACCCAAGGGTCATACTAAAAAATTGTTTTATGATGTTAAATTAAACAAACCAATGCTCTTTTGCGTGTTACTTTACGGACTTATTAAAGTCACTTGTCAATATGAACACAGTGATCTTTGGGCATGGCGGATTTTGACCAAATGGACCCAAATTGTTAAAATACCACTTAACGATGCTACTTATAAAACATTTCAACACTTGACATTATAGAAGTAAAAACCCGTATTCAGTTTATGAATGTGACTCCTGTGAAATGATCATAGGGATATAATTTTATCAAACTTTAAGTAGGGCGCTTATAAGAGTAGTGTTAGACACTAACTAATCTGAGTAAGGAGTCCTTTGGACCCCTTCTTTAAAAATCTAGGAGTCCGAACAGACTTCAGGGAGTCCAACAATCAAGATACGTTGTATATACATTATTGTTCGGGTTATTACACATGTTAATCCGTGATATGTTTAATTCTCTTTCATGTTTGGTTTCAGATCGAATGTCAATAATTGTTATCATATGTTATCTATCATGGCAACATTATTTAACCCATTCCAATACAATTTAAGTTAATTATTGTAAGGTTTAAACAATATACATTTGTTAATTATGCCTTTATATGTATGCTTGCTTGTTACCTTGGGATTAGGGTTAAAAAACATAATCGGAGAATTATGTTTTGTTAGTATCATAGTTAATGATACACATCTTACAGGTGTAACATTCCTATATGTTTCATTGCTTTATATATATTTTTGCTCAATAATATTTCTAAGAAATCATTAATTTAAACAATAATGCGATTCAGTACAAAGTATTACCGGTCATCGGCAATGAGTTGCATTCCCACATTTTAATCACTTTTGTCAAAACATCAAGGTGGTCATTAAAAGCGTGTTTTCAAAACGCCAAACACTTAATTCCAGTTTTGTCAGGATTTTCTGTTTGATATGTATAGAGTACAATAACTGTTTCAATAATTAGATTTCTATTTATCTTAAAGACCGTTACGATAAAGATACAGCGTGTTTGATTTGAAATTAATTGTGATGAAATGTCAATTAGAAAATATTCGCCATATAATTTTATTAAAATTAACTACGAAACTTGTAACCAAAATTAAAAGATCTTAATGTTCTCTGCGTTTAGATGTGTACTTATACAAATATCAATACATCCTCGCTTTCCATGCGGATGACGTGGCGTTGTACATAATTTTCGCGTGCTTTTTATCGGAACAAAGGATCAACTTTAAATACATGAGCACTTGTGATTTGAAGATAGTATTTGTTAATGTCGCGTTAACTTGGGTCCATGAAACGTACATTGTGTGAACAATTTCGGGTATTATGGTGATTTTTAAAGTGATCAGATACTGTTCGGCGAAATCTAGTTTAATTTAGCAAAAATGGCAGTGAAAAAAACGGCCACAATAGAGTAGATTCGTAGTTCTAGAGTTCCCTTTTTACTACACGCAGGACTGTGACAGGGAAACACAAGAAATAATTCGAAATGTGTGTTTTTTTGTCGATATGTTCAAGCAAAATGATGAGTGACATATGTTTTCGGATGTGCAAAAATTCGGACTTTCCGATCACGAGATACGAAAAAGTAAATCAATGGATATTTTTATAATTAAAAGATGATTTTCAAAGGAGTCCGACGGACTGCCTTGACACAAAAACAAGGAGTCCGGGAGTCCGGGACTCCTAGAAATGGGACTCGGTCCCGGACTCCCGTTGGTGTCGAACACTAAATTAATTTCATATGATATGCAGTCAAACAGTTTCCTAGATTGTACAAATCATTATTGCCAAGAAATCTTAAAAAAAGTGGCATAATAAAATTATACATTTTGCTCTAAACAATTAACTTTGAACTCGACGACACCTTGTTTTGTGCTCAGTTAATTATAATTAAAAAAAATAGTAAAACAGACTTTGAAGACCAAAGGCTAATGTTTCGCTCTTTATTTGGATTAAATGCGCCCAAAAGAAGAGCGACGTCAATGGAATTAACTGTTGTTGTTTTTTGTTCTTAAAGACCATGTGCTATTTGTAATTCATGTTCCTAAAACAATTGTGTTTACTGTAATGCATATTTGACAAATGAATTGCATCGGAAATTCAAATTATGCTGTAAGGATTCAAATTGCTTAAAAAACGATATCTTAAATAATTATTCTAAACGTATTTCTAAATCAGTACACTGGATAGGTTTATTGGGTTTTTCGGTTAATAAAACAACACGCACAAAGCTTACGCTTTTAACGAAAGTTGCATACATACATAAGTCGCCAAAGGCCAGATGTCAGTAAATTGGTTCGATGAAGTACTGCATATTCATCGAAAATTCGCTAACAACTTGACAGATGTTTAAGTATTAATAGCGGCGTATTGCGGGTTGAGATCACAACTATAAAGTTGATGGCAGTGGCGTAGACAGACCCAAATTTTAGCCGAAACAGTATCTAAGGTTATTCTAGGGGGGTCCGGAGGCATGCCCCCCCCCCCGTAATTTTTTGTTTTACCTAAAACGTCTCTGTTGCGTTTGAAAGGCCATTTAAACCACATTTTATACCTAAATTATCGGAAGCGTGGACGCTACATATGAATGTTTAATATCAAAAAAGTAAACGAAACAAATCTTATTGTCAATTTTAGATTATGTTACCAAAAACGGTGTTTGAAGTGACAATGACGTAACAACCTTAACTACAGAAAAATAGTCATATAATTCATTCGAAGTCAGAAAAATAAAATACTGAGACGCAGCTCTCTCATACAAGCCATAATATGTATAAGGATAATAGAATGTGATTTATAAATTTATTATTGAAATACTAAAATAATATAGATCTACCTTATAAAATAACGAAAACAAAACTATCAAACATTTTAGCGAATAATGTTTATGAATTGTAAAAAACATTTTCACTGTCTGAACATGTTTTATTATCCTTCAACTTCTAAATATCAATCGAATTGAACTCTATTTCAACTCTCCTGTCTCCAGTCGAATCCCACATTTGAAAAATTTGTTTTCGATCAACTGGTATGTGTTTATGCAAAACATTAAAGCGATGCCATTAAGCCGTTCCTCGTTCATAGTAGAACGTGCCCACGTTTTAAGCCTTCGGAATGCGCTAAAACTCCGCTCACATGTACAAGAACCAACGGGCAAGCTTAATATCAATTCAAATATTCTATTGATGTTCGGGTAATAATATTCTATTGATGTTCGGGTAATTATTCTTACCACACTGTCATTTCTATCATCAACTACATTGATTATTAAAAAGAAAATACCTGATATTCTTTATATCACAAACGTTTAAAACGCGGGATATCATAATTTGAACATTCTCATGTAAACAAAGATTCTTACCACCTGAAACGGTCCCGGATTAAACTCGACGCCGGCAATAAAGAGAATACCAATAAAGCCGAAAACGCCAACCAACCGAAGTGTGTCTAGGTCAAAATAGACCAAGACCTGGCCGTAAAACACCCGATTCTAGCTCGGTACGTTCCGATGTCCACCATGATTATAGCATCGAATTGTACAGTGCGACGCTTTGTTTAATTAACGGATATTCCAAATCTTTTTGCAGAGCCATTTTGGCATCATTTGAAGTTATTAAATTGAAATAATTATCTGCCTCAACATGAACCGATTGTAATCAATGATAATATTTGTTTGTGAATATCAAAGTGCCTAAAATTCATGAAATTGACTTAATTTCTTATATAGAAGGTATTCTTTGACATAATTTTTCCATTTTTTCCTTGTAATCTCAACATTGTTCTGCAAATTCTAGCCGAGGCAACTACCTCGGTGTGCCTCAGCGTGGCTACGATGCTGGATGGTACAATATATAACATCGGATATAAATAAGTAGCAAAGTGTGCAATTGAAATCTTCCGTAAATCCATAAGAGTGTTGGGCTTGGTTTAGCCACAGTTACAATGTGCCTGGTCTTTTTACAGCTTAAAGGCCAGTGAATGATAAACTTGCATATCATTGCAATGTTTTGCGTGTTCATTAAACTGTATTGCTTTCACATAGTGGATTTAGTCCGTGACGTTCTTAAATAAAGAATCACAATGTTGTTAATTAATTTGTTTAAAGCATACTTAAAGTTTTTTAAGCCAATACAAACTCAGTTAAACGACAAAGTGACGCAGGCGGAAGCAGAAGAGAGATGCCAGAAGTATGAAGGGTTGGTCTCATCGGAACATTTTAACCCTCCGCCAGGAACAAGATATCAAGGACCTGAACATAATAATGATCTACCTAAGAATCTGATTGAAAGGATTAAAGATTTGAAATTGCATGAAAGTGAATCAGTTTGGGTCTCTGGAAGGCCACTATATAGCAGGTTTATGGCGTGGTTTACTTGTGTAAATCGATTTAATTTAGAGGAAAAAGAATATCGTGTAACCAAGTTTGCTGTCACTGGAAGTGATCTATACGAATGTATAAAAACATGTGGAAACGACTCAAAGAAAGTGTTTGGTATAGAAAGAAATAATTGTTATTGTATGAACTATAACGCTGTTTATAAGATTCTAAAGAAACAAAATCCCTGCATTAATACTAGCTTTGCATTTGAAAATACAATTCATTTCTTTGCTATACATGATGATAAACTCAAATTCGATAACAATAAGTACCAGTGCTCGTATGTGGTGTATGAAAACCATACAAATACATATAGTACACAGAAATGTTCTGCAGAAACGCAAATGATTTGTAGAAAAAAGTTTCAAAAAACGGATTCTGACTATTCAATGAAACAGCAAGACGTTTTACGGCCCGTTCTGAGCCAATCTGGTAACTGGGTGCAACAGAGAGACAGCTGTTTTCAGCAAGGAGGTCAGCTTGCCCCATTCTTTGAAAACGACGATAGCCATAGACCACTTAACACAAACACGCGGTATGCTACTGCATTGTTTAGGAGTTTTGGGACAGTTTCGAGCATACCTAAGTCTGAAAATACAGTATGTTTATCTGTTACTAACGTGGACAACGTTTTATGGCTAGAACCAGACAACTGCTTCGAGAAAAAACGTTATTTGTGCAAAATTACGCCGGTGGCTATCGTCACCGAAAGTACAACCGTGACAATAATAATTGTTGTGTGCGTTGTGTTGTTACTGGTTACTGCAATTATAATTGGGAATGCAAAGCGCCACACTCTAAAAGCATGCTTTTGCAGAGTGCGATGCTATGCATACTACAATAGTCGAAAACAAACACCGAGCGAGGAAAGAAAATATGATAAAACAGACAAGATGGCTAATGACAACACCATGGAACCTTTGACCAAAGACACAGATACTACACGATCGGATTCCAAAACCAAGGATATGCGCGAGGACCCTGACTGCGACCATTACGCGGAGATTGAACAATGTAAAAGGATCACGCGTGAATTGACAATTGCAGCACCAGAAACAGAAACGAAAGAATCACAAGAGTCTTGTGATTATACTCAAATCGATAAATTTCGTCATAACATACTTGACAATAAAATTAATCAACGTGATATAGAAGACACAAAACTCGAGGCACCTGAAAGTAGCGAATATTCGCAAATCGACAAATGCCGGAACGATAGACATAAACTGAAGGTTACTCAACCTGAAACCGATTACGACCACGCAGATTTTGAACGTAACAAACACACAAGCGCAGATAAAGACACCGGAAATGTGTATCACAGAACACACGTAGGTGTCATCGAAGATATGTATAATGCCGCAACCGTTAGGAGAGTGAACACAAACACTGCGTATGACGCTTCTAATACCTATAACCACACGCGTGTCAATCGTAAATCAGAGACGTACGACAATCTCGGGCAGGGCAAAGATTTAGGCAAGATATGTGATGGGGACAAGTACAACAGACTTGCAGAGGTCAATCTTGGGCAGGAACGTGCTAAAAGAGAGTCAGTGATATAGATGCGGATATTAGTAATTGTAGCTACGACGTTGTAGGCAATCACGTGCTGTGTAGATACGGATATGTCGATGCAAATAACTCACGAAAACATTACACATGGGTATCCTGTGATTCAATCGCCAATGGTTGAATACGAGTTTTTAAAGACTTTGCGAAATCTCTCTTAAATGGTTGAACGTTTTTTTAAACATGTAAATTAAATAAGACATTAACGATAACGAACCTTCACAAACATTACTTCGTAAGATTAATTCTAGTGTTTCGATGTGTTCAACGGATGTATATAGTCAAGTGTTATCACATTGTTTGTGAATGAGTGTGCGCGCGCTTGTGTGTATTTTGTATTATAAATATCATTTGCTTATTGTGAGACATTTTCTGCATGTTTTGATATATTTAAAAGATAGCGATCAAATTCCACTGCATAGCAAACTTAAAGGTGTAGTTGTTGGCATTAAATAGTTAAACCGCTATTAAACTGCCCAACTTGACACAGTCAAATCCAACAAAGAGATTAAAAGCAGAAACATATATCGGCGTCATCCCTAATTTTTAACACTTTGGCATACATATCGGAAATGATGAATCAAATGGTGTGCTTCACAAATGTATATATACTTTTACAATAATGTTTATCGACTCCTTAATTAACTCACGTATCACGTTACATTGTATACAGCCCTCATACTTAATGTATTTTGAATTTCAGTACACATTTTCATGTTTGTTTTCAGTAATTAAAGTTACACTTGTTTTGGGGCAGAATTGTATAAAGCTAGAGTTCAATGCCAAAATACTGTGTTGAACTTAATATTGAATAACATTAAATGGAATAACAAGAATGTACTACATAATGAATACATATTTCCTAAAACGTGCACAATCGTCAGGGCAACCTGGTGATTTTCTCTCTGATTGTACACAATAAAAAAAGAAATATTTAATTACATACGATAACAGAAATATTACTGCCTGGTAACAAAAATATTAAATCCTGGTTACACAAAAGCCATACATGGTGTCGTTAATATGTACATGAAGTTTAGATCGATTGTTTAGTTTGTTGTTTATTCTTCACACAATCAAAGTAGACAATACTAATATTAATTTATCAGTTAAAATATTGCTCTATGTTACAATTCAAAAGCGGGTGTATGCTTTAAATTGCTTAGTTGTAAATAAATCCCATAGTCTGCTCATAGTAATTCGTAATTGTTCAAAATAAAGAGTCAGGTTTTTTGTATACTTTTAATTAAGACTACTTACACAGATCAGACTGTGATATTGAATTCTTTTTAAAACACAGAAAACTGAGTTCTTAAAGTTTAGGGTATGTAACACAAAGACCATACCGTGTTAATGAATACTTTTAATAAAGATTGTATAACACTGAGTATAATGGATTATTGAGTTCTTAAAGTTAAGTGTATGTAACACAGAGACCATGCTGTGTTAATAAATACTTATAATTAATGGTGTATAACACCGAGTAGACTGCATGAATGCGTGAGTAGATAATTGTCCAAAATAATCTTCAGAAAAAACAAGAGCTGTGTTCGTGAAACGCAATGCTCCCTACTGCGCTGCTTTGAAGCCATATATTTTACCTTTGACCTTGAAGGATGACCTTGACATTTCACCACTCAAAATGTGCAGCTCCATGAGATACACATGCATGCCAAGTATCAAGTTGCTATCTTCAATATTTCAAAATTTTGACCTTTGACCTTTAAGTATGACCTTGACTTTGACCTTTCACCACTCAAAATGTGCAGTTCCATGTAATACACATGCATGCCAAATACTGAGTTGCTATCTTCAATATTGCAAAATTTGACCTTTGACCTTAAAGGATGACCTTGACCTTTCACCACTCAAAATGTGCAGCTCCATGAGATATACATGAATGCCAAATATCAAGTTGCTATCTTCAATATTGCATAATTTGACCTTTGACCTTGAAGGATGGCCTAGACCTTTCACCACTCAAAATGTGCAGCCCCAGCGCCAAATATCAAGTTATTATCCTTCAATATTGCAAAATTTGACCTTTGACCTTTCACCTTGAAGGATGACCTTGACCTTAACCTTTCAAGACTCAAAATGTCGAGCTCCATGAGATACACACGCATGCCAATATATCAAGTTGCTATCTTCAATATTGCAAAAGTTATGGGCAATATCAAAGTTTTGGGACGGAAGAACAGATGGACGGACGGACCGATGGACGAACAGACAGACTGACAAACAGACAGTTCAAAAACTTTATGCCACCCTTCAGGGGCATAACAAAGTTATGGGCAATGTTATAGTTTTCGGACGGACGGACGAACGGACAGACGGGCAGACAGACTGACTGATGAACAGACAGACGGACAGTTCAAAAAATATATGCCACCCTTCAGGGGCATAAAAAAGTTATGGCGAAAGTTAAAGTTTTTGAACAGACAGACAGATGCCATATATTTGACCGTGAAAGGATGACCTTGACCTTCCACCTTTCAAAATGTGCAGCTCCATGAGATACACATGCATGCCAAATATCAAGTTGCTATCTTCAATATTGAAAAAGTGATGGCCAATGTTACAGTTTTCGGACGGACGGACGGACAGACGCCATATATTTGACATTTGACCTTAAGGGTGACCTTGACCTTCACCTTTTACAACTCAAAATGTTCAGCTCCTTGAGATACAAATGCATGCCAAATATCAAGTTGCTATCTTGAATATTAAAAAAGTTATGGCCAATGTTAAAGTTTTCGGACGGACGGACAGACGCCATAAATTTGACATTTGACCTTGAAGGATGACCTTGACCTTCATTTTTCACCACTCAAAATGTGCAGCACCATGAGATGCACATGTATGCCAAATATCAAGTTGCTATGTTCAATATTGAAAAAGTTATGGCCATTAAGTTTTCGGACGGATGGATGGACTGACACACTGACTGACTTACAGACAGTTCAACTGCTATATGCCATCCTACCGGGGGCATAAAAAAGGTTAACCCGAAAGGTACAAGGGGTGGAGTAAAATAGAACTTCTTATGGTTTAGAACTCTGCAAAATCGCTCTGTTAAGAACTCTGCAAAATCGCTCTTGATATTTTTCTACTGCCTTATGAGCAAAGCAATATACCCCCTCTTCTTCGAAGGGGGGCATAATTAACATTATTTACACACTTGTATCATTTTAGATCTTGTTTGCTATATGTTTTACAAGTTTAATGAAACTGTAATAGTATTATAATTCTTTATTATTGTATGTATTAAACTTGACAACAGTGCAAAAACTAACTTTTTCAAAGCAAATAGAACATTCCTGGGCACTTGTCTGTGTCAAATTAATGTTAGCAACCTATAGGAAAGTCCAAGTCAACGCATTAGCATTACATATAACAGTAACACCCACATGTGTTTCACTATTTATTAGAACCTACATTTACAACCCCATTTACTTGGTAAGAATACAACTCAACATGTACATAAGTGATTGTAACAACAATTGAAAAACATATACTTAACAATAGGGTAACTTTTTGGTTAATTGGCATCACATTACATGTTCACAGATGTTTAAAGGCACATCAGTAAATGTAAAATATAAATATCATAGACAGAGTTGAGGGGCATTGACTATACATGTATTAACAATTGCAACCCAAAAAGAGTGATATCTACCCAACCCGAAGGCCAAGGTGGAAATTCCTTAAATGCAGGTCAGAGTAATGGGTCTTGGTCTGTGACCGCAAATGATTATCTCAACAACATGGATGCAGTTTAGATTGAATATCTGTGGCAATTACACAGATAAATTATTGTTGCATGCTTACCATAATCCAATTTCCGCTAACAAAAAGGGGGTTAATTCTGCTAAAATGCAGGTCAGAGTTATGGAACTTGGTCAGCGACCTCAACCTTAGTCTAAATTTCATCTTGCATGCAAACCTTAATCTGACTTTTTTAAGTTCAAAGGGGACATAATCCTGCAAAAAAGCTGGTCACAGTCACAATTCTTTGTCTAAAAATGTATATACATTTGTAAAGACCCTTAACACCATTTTTCATTTCATATCTGTATTAAATATACATGTAGAGTGTTTTGGAGCAGTTGCATCCAACCTTAACCACATTATCATGCAGTCATCGACCACAACATTTGGGCAAGTTGTAAATCTGTGACTAATCAGCCAAAAGTCAAGCTAGACATGGATTTATTATGATTCTGCATACTTCCAATAAAAAGAAAATCATAATATGGTAATAGTTGTCTTCTACAAAATGAACATGCACTACCATTTATAAAACCAAAAAAACAACAACAAGAGATGTGTTTGTCAGAAACACAATGTCCCCTATTGCACCGCTTTGAAGCTATAAATTTTGACCTTTGAACTTGAAGGATGACCTTGACCTTTCACCACTCAAAACATGTAGCTCCATGAGATACATGTGCATGCCAAATATCAAGTTGCTATCTTCAATATTAACAAGAGATGTGTTTGTCAGAAACACAATACCCCCTCTTGCGCCGCTTTGAAGCCATAAATTTGACCTTTGACCTTGAAGGATGACCTTGACCTTTCACCACTCAAAATAAGCAGCTCCATGAGATACACATGCATGCCAAGTTGCTATCTTCAATATTGCAAAAGTTATGCAGAAGGTTAAAGTTTTGGTTTAAGTTTTTTAATTTGTTTTTTTGACTTTTGACCTTGAAGGATGATCTTGACCTTGACCTTTCACCACTCAAAATGTGCAGCTCCATGAGATACACTTGCATGCCAAATATCAAGTTGCTATCTTGAATATAGCAAAAGTTATGACCAAGATAAAAGTTTTGATTAAAGTTTTGGGACACACACATACAATGACAGACAGGCCAAAAACAATATACCCACGATCTTTCGATCCGGGGGCATACAAAAGTTATGACCAAACTTTAACCAAGGTTTAAGTTTTAAAAAAGAAAAATACAATTATATTTGACCTTTGACCTTGAAGGATGACCTTGACCTTGACTTTTCACCATTCAAAATGTGCAGCTTTGTGAGATACACATGCATGCCAAAAATAAACTCGCTATCTTTAATAAAGCAAAAGTTATCAAACTTAAACCAAGGTTAAATTTTTGGGACACACACAATGAATGAATGAATGAATGACAGACAGACAGGCCAAAAACAATATACCCCCGATCTAACGATCCAGGGGCATAATTATTACATCTACAAGAACATAGTGTAGTAAGAATAAATACTGAAACAAGGGCTGTTTGTAAAACATGCATGCCCCCCATATGGGCTGTCCGTTGTAGTGGCAGCCATTGTGTGAATACGATTTTTGTCACTGTGACCTTGACCTTTGACCTAGTGACCTGAAAATCAATAGGGGTCATCTGCGAGTCACGATCAATGTACCTATGAAGTGTCATGATCCTAGGCAAAAGCATTCTTGAGTTATCATCCGAAAATCATTTTACTTTTTCGGGTCACCGTGACCTTGACCTTTGACCTCGTGACCTCAAAATCAATAGGGGTCATCTGCAAGTCATGATCAATCTACCCATGAAGTTTCGTGATCCTAGGCGTATGCGTTCTTGAGTTATCATCCGAAAACCATTTTACTATTTCGGGTCACCGTGACCTTGACCTTTGACCTAGTGACCTCAAAATCAATAGGGGTCATCTGCGAGTCATGATCAATCTACCCATGAAGTTTCATGATCCTAGGCGTATGCGTTCTTGAGTTATCATCCGGAAACCATTTTACTATTTCAGGTCACCGTGACCTTGACCTTTGACCTAGTGACCTCAAAATCAATAGGGGTCATCTGCATGTCATGATCAATCTACTGCATGTCATGATCAATCTACCCATGAAGTTTCATGATCCTAGGCGTATGCGTTCTTGAGTTATCATTCAAAAACCGTTTTACTATTTCTGGTCACCGTGACCTTGACCTTTGACCTAGTGACCTCAAAATCAATAGGGGTCATCTGCGAGTCATGATCAATGTACCTATAAAGTTTCATGATCCTAGGCCCAAGTGTTCTTGAGTTATCGTCTGACAACCACCTGGTGGACGGACCGACAGACCGACCGACAGACCAACCGACAGACCGACCAACAGACCGACATGAGCAAAGCAATATACCCCCTCTTCTTCGAAGGGGGGCATAAAAATGATTTTCTTATGCCTTGCTTAAAGATAACATTACAACAAATATTAATATAAAGCAAAGCATTTGTCATAATAATATGCAAGGTTTCCTCGAAATTAAAACTAACTGACTCTTCATAGGTCACATAAGTCATAGCACCTGTCCTCAAATGCATTGTTCACTGTATAAACCTCAATATATAGATATTCGACTTTCATTTAAATTCCAGCTATCAAAATCTAAATAATAATTGGTATGCAACTGATTTTAATAATGGTTACAAGAACACCCAATAAATATCACAAATAATTTATATCTATCTATACATTGTGTTCATATAAAGTCCATCTACCAACTATAAAAATTCTGACATGTGGTTATTGAAACACAAAAACCACCAAATTAATTCAAATTTGATCAATTGTTTATAGACTGATCTACATCTATAATACAGTTCAAGGCTAATGCAAACACAGTCTTAAGAAAAAAATACTGATGACTAACAAATGGACACAACCAGGGCATTTATTTCAATAGGCATTTAATTAAATTATGAATGAGCTTTTTTTTCTTCGTGGCTATGAAAAGGTACTTTACATAGGCATTAATTTTTTTTAACAACTTTGATAATGATAAATTGATTATTGAAAGCAAAGTAAATTCATACTGGATAAAATTCCTGCCAAAATGTATTCAATCTCAAAGCATATTCAATTTTGTAAATTGCATTTAAACAGTTTAATGAGGCAGCAGGGCGAAAAAAAAGAGAAGCATCCTGCTTGTTGGATTTATGTCTCTCATTTTGTTTAATTGACTATGCTATGATCTAGATGACTATTTGTAAGTATTATAAGCTGTATAAATAGACTGTACAATGCCAAATGAATTTAAACTACTCTCTAAAAATATCACTTATAATACTCCTCCCAGGTGTATATTGTTACAGGCAAATACATGTAATTACACAATTATGTGTTCCCTAACTGGCTATTCAAAGTTTGCATGACAAACATAAAGACAGTACTCTTACTGGCTCTGAAAGATTTTCTCTAAAAAATCAGCCGTATAAGCTTCTATCATAGGGTCCATTTGCTGCACGGCCTGACTGTGAACAGGAGGGCTTGATAAATGAGACGACATCCCCTGCTTCACTTCATGTACTTGATCTGTCACTGCAAGCCCATGAGGTCTCTGCATAGAAAATTCAGCATGCTGCGACAGAATCTTCATTTTTGGTTTCAGTTGAGTTGAGGTATATTGTCTGGATCGGAGGCTTTCCTCTGTGTTTTGTGCCAGGGTCACACTCTCTTGATATCCCAGTAATTCTCCGGACACAATCAAGGTATTTCCATCTGTAGAGATCCAAGTTTTTGGCTGCTTATCAAGGTCTAGAAGACTTGCGCCAGATTCCTCTTTGAGCATTAAATTTTGGGCAGAAGAACTAGAGTTCATTGGCGAAAATTCCTCTGTCACGGACATTGCCACATGATGATCATCATATGATTTTGATTCTATGCCTTTATTAACACACACTCTGAGATCATACTTCTGATTTAAATCTACCAGGGTGAATCCGCTCAGATTTACTTCGTTTGAATTCTCCAAAATTCGACTTCTGTTACTTATTATATTACTGACCCCATTATCAGATTTCCCTCCAGAAATCACATTGGCAATAGTGCTGGGACTTATTCGCGATAAAGACAATGTTTTACTATGATCACTAGACGACACCCCTATCCCATTAGCACCCTGTTCTAACTTAATCTTCTCCTCTGAAAGAAGATTTGCCATGATTTCCTCAATGTTACATGGTACCCGGTAAAACTCCAGCTTTTTCCCGACTCGTTTGTATGCTTCCATGACAATTTTCATGACCTGTTTGATCGATTCACGATTGATGTTATGCCGTTTTTCCATATGAACATAGTAGGGCGTGCACTGGTTAAAGGCGTTGTTACACACATGGCACTGATAGTGCTTGAGACCTGTGTGGGTTCGCTCGTGTTTTCGCAGTCCACACTTGTCCCGGAATTTGTGGTCGCAGTACTGACATTTCAAGGTTGCCTCGTAATGGGTTGCTTCGTGGGTGTTGAGACCTGAACGCTGTTAAAAGAGGACAATATTTTTTATTTAACTTTACTAATAAGAAAATAAGTGGATAGAAATGATAATTCATTAAACTAGGCTAGCTTAGTGTTTTAAGAGGTTCCCTATAAATACAGATTTAAAGTCATATTAAAGTAAATATTATTTTAATATGACACATTTCATAATTAAAGAATTTCTAATTATATTACTTAGCAATCTCTGGTTGATACATGTTAAAAAGAAATACTGGTGAGGTAGTTTTGGGATGTTTGAGGAAACATTATTATCTCACACATGTTATCCTATTGCGTAACTTTCCTACTCCTTGGCTTTAAGAAACTTAAAAGTATAGAAAGTATACATATGCAAAGATATGAACACAAATGTAAGATAAAATCATAATATAATTATTATCACCTAATGCTTTAGGCCTAATCTAATTTGTCATTAAATACTGGAATTATGACACCTGGACGATTTTGCAGTATGGAGTGGTGGAGATCAAATTTATTTGTAAAAACCCATTTTTCGGTGCATCTGATGATGATAACCATTTTTTTCACAGACATTTAAAAGCCCAATAAACACTCAAAATCAACGTTCATTAAGTACAATAATTTGAAAAATAAATTTAAAACATAACAAATCAGTGTTCCTAATAGCAATAACCAAAATTTCAACGCTTGATGTGAAATGGTAACAGATATTTAACGAGATACAAAATGTTGATTTTTTTTGTGTTGTGATATATTCCATGTTAATTTCTATCAACGATATCCGAACATTTACCAAACTTGTTATTATCTATATATGTGATACCAGTTGGGGAGAGGGGCATACATTTTAAACATCTCAGTCACATAGAAGGTGATTAAGGGGTGTTGCTGCAGTTTTGCTGATTTTTTTCCATCTAATAGATTTTGTCCAAAACTTATATTTAAAATATATATACAAATACTATATGAAAAATGAAATGAAAACATAGGGTCACAGGCCTTGTTTTGATTTTATTTACCATTATATAACATGTACTTTTTCAATAAAACTGAAAAATCGCTAAATGCGTAAAAATAATGAATAACCTATAAAATTGGCAACATGTAGATATTATATAAGCTAAGATACATCATATACCCTTTAATTAAACCACACACTACCAATAAAATGGAGTACACAAGTTAAATTTTAAGAAATTCATTTTTTTATAATTTTTATGCCACTCAAAAACGTCATTTTTTTACTATTGTAACCACATATATGGATTTTTTTTTCCGTCTAATATAATTCTACGAATCTGCTCACATATGTTCATCTACGTATTTTCATCATAAAACACAAATAAAAAAAGGGGGTCACCGCACTTTTAACAGAGATTTTTTTGTTTTAACAATCCCTACCGTCAACGTCAAATTTCATAAAATACAGCAATTAGGCAAAACCCAAGTAACGGTACATAGATTGTAAGAAATATGCATAAACATTAGAAATTGTTTACAATTTTAACTGGGATCACAACAGCTAACCAAAAAACATTAATAAAAGACAATATTTAATCACAAACATAATACCATACAGTATCAAACACAACCTTGATCATTAATAACTTACATGTTCTTGTTCACAGATTTCGGCATGTTTTGAAGTTTTTGATTAAATGCTTTAAATTGATGAATGTAAACAACAGGACTAAAGAGCTCCAGTATAAAACAAGAATGGAATTTTGAAAAGTAAGAAAGTAATAAAACAAGAGGGCCTGAAAGGTCCAAAGTCGATCACCTGAGATAACAAGATATTATTGGGACAAATGTTCTGACCAAGTTTCATGAAGATCGGCAAATAACTGTGGCCTCTAGAGTGTTAACAAGGTTTTACTATAGCCATATGAGAAAAATGCCCCCAGGCAGCCATGTTTTTCAACCAACTGGCATCATTTTTGAACTCGTCCAAGATATTATTGGGATGAATCTTCTGACCAAGTTTCATGAAGATCGGACAGTAGATGTGGCCTCTAGAGTGTTAACAAGATTTTACTATAGCAATGTAAGGAAAAATGCCCCACCCCTAGGAAGCCATGTTTTTTCAAACTAACATAATTAATTTCAAACTCATCCAAGATATCATTGAGACCAATCTACTGACCTAATTTCATGAGGATTGGACAATAAATGTGGCCTCTAGAGTGTTAACAAGGTTTCACAATAGCCATATATAGCCATTTAAGGAAAAATGCCCCGCCCCCTGGTGGCCATGTTTTTTAAGCAACCAAAACCATTTTCGAACTCATCCAAGATATCATTGGGACAAATCTTCTGACCAAGTTTCATGATGATCAGAAAATAAATGTGACCTCTAGAGTGTTAACAAGGTTTTACTATAGCCATATAAGGAAAAATGCCCCGCCCCCGTGGTGGCCATGTTTTTCAACCAAACGGCATCATTTTTTAACTCCTCCAAGATATTATGGGTATGAATCTTCTTATAGAGTTTCATGAAGATCGGACTATATATGTGGCCTCTAGAGTGTTAACAAGATTTAACTATAGCCATATAAGGAAAAATGCCCCGCCCCTTGGCAGTCATGTTTTTCAAGCAAACGTAACCATTTTCAAACTCATCCAAGATATCAATAAGACAAATCTTCTGACCAAATGTCATGAAGATTGGACAATAAATGTTACTATAGCCATATAAGGAAAAATGACCCGCCCCCTAGCGGCAATGTTTTTCAACCAACCGGCATCATTTTCGAACTCGTCCAAGATATTATTGGGATGAATATTCTGACAAAATTTCATGAAGATTGGACAATAAATGTGGCCTCTAGAGTGTTAACAAGATTTAACTATAGCCATGTACATGTATAGCCATTTAAGGAGAAATGCCCCGCCCCTGGCAGCTATGTTTTTCAAGCAAAGGTTACCATTTTTGAACTCATCCAAGATATCATTGGGACAAATCTTCTGAGCAAGTTTCATGAAGATCGGAAAATAAATGTGGCTTCTAGAGTGTTAACAAGGTTTTACTATAGCCATATAAGGAAATATAGAGAAAACTGCCCCGCCCCCTGGCGGCTATGTTTTTTCACAGATCTGGACCATTTTCGATCTCATCCGAGATAGCAATGAAACCAATGTTTTGATTAAGTTTCATGATGATTGGGCAAAAATTGTGACTTCTAGAGTGTTCACAAGGTTTCTCAATAGCCATATAAGAAATACTTCCACGCCCCCTGGTGGCCATGTTTTTCAACAGACCGGAACCATTTCTGAACTCAACCAACATATCATTTAGACAAAGTTACATGAAGATTGGGCATCAAATGTGACTTCTACAGTGTTCACAAGGATTTTCTTTTTTTTTTGACCTAGTGACCTAGTTTTTGACCAAGCATGACCCAGTTTCGAACTCAGTTGAGGTATCAATGGAAAGAAAGATCTGAACAAGTTTCATGAAGAGCGGACAATAAATGTGGCCTCTAGAGTGTTCACAAGGCAAAATGTAGACGCCGCACGACAGACAATGGACGACGGACAAAAGGCGATCACAAAAACTCACCATGAGCACGTTGTGCTCAGGTGAACTAAAAAGTTGACCCCAACTAGGATCGAACCATTGACAATTATATTATGAACCAACTTGTTAATTTCTGATGATTGTGATAACAAAAAGATTGAGTTGTGATAATAGCATCATCAGTGTTGCTATAAATATATCCTCGGATAAATAAACTGCCGCAACACCCCTTAATTCTATTTTTATGATAGTTATCTTCATAGATTATAATTTGTAGCACTAAACATGAAAGTTTTTTGGAGGAAAGATTAATTGCAATTAAAACAATAATATTCACACCACTGCAATTCAGACATAGCATTGAAGTATACTTGAAATCAATATGTATTTATGTTTACTTGTTTAACAAGAACAAGGAAGAAAGTTTAAATTGCAGTTAAGTGTCAAGTCTTACCACATGAGTGCAATGCTTAAATTATGATGAAATCTTACCAGCACAATTTCCTTTACATAAGTTCATTAGATCACATATCAGGATGTATTAACTGTGTCTATTATTATGGCTTATGCAATTTACATGTACGAGTTGGAAATATCAATAACCAAAGTATAATATTGTGATGGAAAATAAGTAATTGGGATTTTGAAATTAAATGTTTTATGGTTCTATTACTACCCCCTTTGTCAAACCATATGATAGATAGTAAAATGAATAGCCAGTTTTATGAGCATGTGCTGTATCAGGTTGACATAGAAATCAACTTGCTTAAGGCTTATAATTGATTAGCCACATATACAAAAACATAATGAAGCTGAATTTTGGCACATTTTCATGAAAAGGATGCTATTTAATGTCTGCGTTGCAATTATAGATTGCATGATATAGAATTTCTTGATATTCAAACTTGAAGCTACATGTATTCCAGAAGCATTATTTTGAAGAGTGCTTAACTAAAAATGCAAGGATTCGCTTTTCAGCCCAGCCTGTCTACCTATTAGTACCTATGATTTGAGTAGGGTGGTTGTTATTAAATGACAAAAGTATGAATATATAATATAAAAAAAACACTTAAACATGAATGACCTGGTTTAAACCTAATTACTTAACTTAAGCAGACTAATATTTCAATTTACAGTCAATCTTGTATTAAGAGACCACTCAAGGGAGTAATCAAAAGTGGTCTCTTAATAAAACGGTCTTTAAATAAAAAAGGCCATCCTGGAAGAATGCTTACCCTCAATTTTAATCTATAAGAAGTATAATCTCTTTTGTCAATAATGATTTTAACATTTATAATAAAATGAATATAAACACAATACATAAACAATATTTTACTTATAATGTGTTTTATTTTTTCACTTATTATAAATTATCATGTATTATAAATGAATTGTGTGTACATATTTATTTGCACAAACAACATAGACAAGGAAATAATTTTCGCATTTTTTTCAATGTACATCCGACAGTTGTTAGTGAATGTGCAAACAATTCTGCCTACTGCTCTTTTGAACACTTGTAATTTCTTATTTCTATGGCAAAAAAAGTATCTAATGGAAAACAAGTATGAGAGACATAAATAAAAATTAATAATAAATTATTGCTTAATAGTGTTGACCATCATTCTTGAATAATGTACCTACAAGCTAGCCTGACAATAAGAAGAGAACAAGCAAATTCATTGAATTGATATCCCCCGCCAATATACTTCTGGACACAAAAGTTTTCTGGACGGATGGACAATGCCAACATGCATCATCCTCTTATCCATATATATACTCATACCAAGTTTCAATGAAATCCGTCAAAGCACTTCCAAGATATGGCTCCAGACACATACAAAAAGCATTTTTTCAAGATACAAAGGGCCATTACTCCTTTATTATCCAATGGTGTAAAATGCCATTTGGCATGCATCATCCTCTTATCAATATATATACTCATACCAAGTTTCAATGAAATCTGCCAAAGCACTTCCAAAATATGGCTCCGAACACAAAAAAGCATTTTTGCAAGATACAAAGGGCCATAACTCTGTTACTAACAGATTGTGTACAATGCCATTTGGCGTGCATCATCCTCTTATACATATATATACTCATACCAAGTTTCAATGAAATCCGCCAAAGCACTTCCAAGATATGGCTCCAGACACAAAAGTGCCGGACGGATGAAAAGACGGACGGAAGGACAGACAACGCCAAAACAATATCCCTCCGCCTATGGCGGAGGATAATAAAACCAATTCCCTGAAAATTCATCTAAATGATACATGTATCTACTATAATCCAGAATTGGGTAAATTCCTAGTTTGGTGCTAAGAAATCGGAATATACAGCCAATTTTATTGATTGTTCTTTACAAACTCTTGTTTCAAAAAGTGTTAGTATGCGTTATTTAAAATTGTGTAGTAAACAATCAGAGATTTTAGCAGCAATTGGCTACTGGTAGTGCTTACATAACAAATCGCTATAGCTCTTTTAAATAAGTTTAAACTCAAATGAAAAGATATGAGAAACCACCCATGCTATATCCAATAACAAGGGGACCTCACAACATGAATACTGTATCCACGAAATTATCAACATGTATCAACATTGTCTTCTTTGTCGAGAATTAATTTTGCTTTTAGCTTTATACTTTGCTTTATACTTTGCAACATATAGGAATTAATCTGTAAAGATAAACCCTAAAAAAACATTATGTTAAAGAGACTGAGAACCAGCATTTTAGGGGTTGTTGAAATATATGAATTTATATTAAAGCCCAAATTAATGTGAAAATGAAATTTGAATGCCAAATACAATTATATAATACTGGTTTAAGAATATGTTATCCCCTACAAAAACAAAGTATACATGGTACATACATGTTTTGTTTTTTTTAAATGTAAACACTGTCTCTGAAATCAAATTATTACAAAAAGTGGTTTGCTTTAATTCTTTTATTTCATGACCTTCTTTGACCTTGTGGCCTTTGTTTTTTTAACTCATATTGCCTAATTTCAAACTGAGCTAAGATTTCATAAGGTCATATATTCCCACCAAGTTTCATAAAAGATAGAAAATTAATGTGGACAATATAGATTAATTTTTTTTTTGCTATAGAAATACTGGTACATGTACATGTATAAAGAAAACTTTCACCCCCCCCCCCCCCTTGCAGCCATATTTTTAAACGCTTATAACTTGGCAGAGAAAACATGACTTGTACAAAAATAATGTTCTCACCATGTTTCATGGAGTAAAAATGTGATCTTCTGAGTGTTTACAAGCGGCGTAAGCAAATTCTTCAATTTGTAGTAGTGAACTAGTTTTTGACCTCATAAGACTGAGATTAGATTTGAGCCCAGAGAGCATTGGTACAAATGGTCAGAATGGGTTCATAGGTTCTGACCCAATTTTCATGAAGATAGGAAATAAATGTGGCCTCTAGTCTGGAGTCAAGAATGCCAACAAGGTAAATGTTGGCCACGCATGACACAACCTAACAAGGCGATCACAAGAGCTACCCATGAGCATATTGTTATAAAGGTGAGCTTAAAATCATTTACATACATGTACTAGGTAATAGTGTCCAATTAAATCTTTTCTTACTACAAACCAATCATACAAAATAACTGATATACTGAACCATTTATTCTATTAAAAATCAAAATGATAATGCAAAAGATCTTATATTTTAAACCATTGAGTCTATTCTTGATTAAAATGTTTAATAATACCATAGAAGAACTATTAGTATAAGCTTATCAGTTGTTTATTGTGCATTACAAACTTGTGCACTTATAAGTGAACAAAACTGACTTAAATATGAGTGTCAAATTTCTTCAGTGAATAAATGGAAACAAACACTTTAAGGAAGTTAACCACAGCGATAAAGATATTATTACACAAAACAGGGGAACTAACTGGGACAGTGTTGTACATTAAACTATAACACTTATTAGATACCATTGTAGAATGTCAACAATATTTTGGAATGAATTTTCAGATATATTTCTGGATTTTTTAAGCCTCTTTCCTTGCTGCTCTATTGGAGAAAAATAAAGACCTTGAATTAAAGAAGTCTATTGAATAAGTAATAAGACTTTTTTCTATTGTGCCCCTAAAAGATTATTGTATACCTCTCTAAACTTATATTTTGGTTTTTGCGGACAGCTGGACAAGCGTTAATATCCAGCCAAAATTATTAATCCTGGATTGAAATTTAAAACTACGTGAGAAAGCCCTACCATGAAAAACCTGTGGTCGCAATACCTGCACTGGACGTTTGTGAAGCCCCTGAGGACATGTAACTTACCTACAGAACTTGTGGTCACAATGCCTGCACTAGAACTCAATGAAGCACATGAGGGCATACATCTAACATACCTTGAAGAACCTATGGTCACAATGCTTGCACTGGAACTTTGTTAAGCCCATGTGGACATGTAACATACCTTTAGGAACCTATGGTCAAAATGCCTGCACTAGAACTTTGTGAAGCCCATGTGGACATGTAACTTACATTAAAGAATCTACGGTCACAACGTGTGCACTGGAACCTTGTGAAGCCCATGTGGACATGTAACTTGCCTTGAAGAACCTGCGATCACAATGCTGCACTGAAACTTTGTGAAGCCCATGTGGACATGTAATTTAACTTGAAGAACCTATGGTCACAATGCTTGCACTGGGCCTTAGTGAAGCCCATGTAGACATGTAACTTGCCTTAAAGAACCTTCAGTCACAATGCCTACACTGGGACTTTGTGAAACCCATGTGGACACGTAATTTACCTTGAAGAACCTACGGTCACAATGCTTGTACTGGACCTTTGTGAAGCCCATGTTGACATGTGACTCACCTAAAAGAACCTACAGTCACAATGCTTGCAATGACATTTTGTGAAGCCCATGTGGACATGTAACTTACCTTAAAGAACCTACAGTCACAATGCTTGCACTGGAACTTTGTGAAGCCCATGTGGATATGTGACTTACCTTGAAGAACCTTCGGTCACAGTGTCTACACTGGAACTTTGTGAAGCCCATGTGGATGTTCTCCTGATGAGCTTTTAGCCCCTTGCTGGTAAGGAAGCTCTTGTCACACACCTTGCATAGGTGGGCCCGGTAACCTGAAATATAACATCATAGGTATGATATTGTGTCAAGTGCCAAACACCTAGCACAGGTGCGCCTCATAACCTGAAAATTAACGTAACATGCTTGGATGATGGACTGTGGCAAGTTTCAAACACATAGCACAGATGGGCCCGGTTACCTGTAAGGCAACGTCACATGGATGATGGAGTGTGTCAAGTGTCACACACCTTGCACAGGTGGGCCCTGTAACCTGAAAATTAACGTCATATGGATGATAGAGTGTGTCACACACGTTGCACAGATGGGCCCAGTAACCTAAAAATGTCAATTCATATGTAATGTATCACTTGTCACACACCATAAACAGGTGGGCCTAGTAACCTGAAATGTCATGTTATATGTTGTGAATAACTTGTCACACACCTTTAAAACTTGGGCCTGGTAACCTGAAATGTCATTCATATGTAGTGTATCACTTGTCACACACCTTTAACAGGTGGGCCTGGTAACCTGAAATGTCATGTGGTATGTAGTGTATCACTTGTATTTAATAAGAGTCTGGCTGTCTGTTATGTAAAGTCACAAAGTAATGAGTAGGAGACCAGTAGCTTGTGCATGTCATGCTACATGTAGTGTCACATGATACACACCTGCAAACATGGGCCTTCTAACCAGAAGTGTCATGTCACTTGTCAGGGGTTCTTCAGCACTGTCTGCGCCTCCGGAAAACTGAGGCATTCCCAATGCAAACAGACCTGATCCCACGAAATTATAACAAAACTTCACAATTTCCAAATTATTTTTTTTTTAAATGTTTTTGTATTTTTTTGTTGAAAGAAGTGTCTTATGACTTATGATTATTAGATTATTGATGTTCTAACTCGTCCAGCAAATGTGTATCATACCAACAAGCACTAATGTGGTTGAGAGAGCAGCACCATGAACCTGCTGTGCTCCCCATTTCATAGCACATTCTCACATTTCCAAACTTACTCATCTGATGCTTGCCTGCATTTAAGGTCAAAATAACAAATAACAAGAGGGCCTGAAAGGCCCAAAGTCGCTCACCTGAGAAAACAAGATATTATTGGAACAAATCTTATGACCAAGTTTCACAAATATCGGAAAATAAATGTGGCAACAAGTTAACAAGGTTTTACTAAAGCCATATAAGGAAAAATGCCCTGCCCCCTGGCAGCCATGTTTTTCAACCAACGGGCATCATTTTTTGAACTTGTCCAAGATATTATCGGGATGAATCTTCTGACCAAGTTTCATTTAGATCGGACAGTAAATGTGGCCTCAAGAGTGTTAACAAGATTTTACTATAGCCATATAAGGAAAAAAGCCCGGCCCCTTGGAAGCCATTTTTTTCAAGCAAACATAATTATTTTCGAACTCATCCAAGATATCTTTCAGACCAATCTTCTGACCAAATTGCATGAAGATTGGAAATAAATGTGGCCTCTCGAGTGTTAACAAGGTTTTACTATAGCCATATAAGGAAAAATGCCCCGCCCCTGGTGGCCATGTTTTTAAAGACACCAAAACCATTTTCTAACTCATCCAAGATATCATTGGGACAAATCTTCTGACCAAGTTTCATGATGATCGTAAAATAAATGTGAACTCTAGAGTGTTAACAAGGTTTTACTATATAAGCCATATAAGGAAAATAGCCCCACCCCTGTGGTGGCCATGTTTTTTAACCAACCGGCATCATTTTTGAGCTCGTACAAGATATTATTGGGATGAATCTTCAGACCAAGTTTCATGAAGATCGGACTATAAATGTGGCCTCTAGAGTGTTAACAAGATTTTACTATATGTAGCTTTATATAGCCATATAAGGAAAAATGCCCCTCCCTTTGGCGGCCATGTTTTTCAAGCAAACATAACCATTTTCAAACTCATCCAAGATACATTAAGACAAATCTTCTGACCATATTTCATCAAGATTGGAAATAAATGTGGCCTCTAGAGTGTTAACAAGGTTTTACTATATATACATGTAGCCATATAAGGAGAAATGCCCCGCCCCCTGGCGGCCATGTTTTTCAACCAAACGGCATAATTTTCGAACTCGTCCAAGATATTATTGGGCTGAATCTTCTGACCAAGTTTAATGAAGATTGGACAATAAATGTGGCCTCTAGAGTGTTAACAAGATTTTGCTATAGCCATATATAGCCATTTTAGGAAAAATGCCCCACCCCTTTGCAGCCATGTTTTTCAAGCAAAGGTTACCATTTTTTAACTCATCCAAGATATCAGTGGGACAAATCTTCTGAGCAAGTTTCATGAAGATTGGAAAAAAATGTGGCCTCTAGAGTGTTAACAAGGTTTTACTATAGCCATATAAGGAAAAATGCCCAGCCCCCCTGACGGCCATGTTTTTCAACCAACCAGCATCATTTTCGAACTCATCTAAGATATTATTGGGATAAATCTTCTGACCAAGTTTTATGAAGATCAGACAATAAATGTGGCCTCTAGAGTGTTAACAAGATTTTACTATAGCCATATATAGCCATATAAGGAAAATGCCCCGCCCCTTGGCAGCCATGTTTTTCAAGCAAACGTAACCATTTTCGAACTTATCCAAGATATCATTAAAACCAATCTTCTGACCAAATTTCATGAAGATTGGACAATAAATGTGGCCTCTGGAGAGTAAACAAGGCAAATGTCGACGGGGCACAACGCACAAAATAACGGACGACGGACAAAAAGCGATCACAAAAGCTTACCATGAGCACGTTGTGCTCAGGTGAGCTAAAAACAAATTTATTTGTAAAACCTCTGACTTATTTAAGCATGATAAATTCCCAATGTTTTCCCAAAATGATCCGTTTCATCGAAGCAAAAATTCCCAAAATGGCCAATTTTGTCGATAAAAAATTCCCAATTTGGTCAGACTCCTTTTCCCAAAATAGACAGAAAAACCCCTGCAACTTGTCATAAGTATGAGCATGGCATACCATACATGAAGCATGTCTCCAAGTAACGAGTAGGAGTCCAGTAGCCAGTGAATGTCCGGGGCTAAATAACATAAAACGTCAAGTCACGTTTAAATGGTAATAAGTGACCAATAGCCGGCAATTTCATGTGACGTCCCATATATTGCTTCACTTGTCCACTTTTTTATGACTGATGGAAGCCTCTTAATCCTTATAACACAAATGGTGAAAAAAGTCTGATGAAGAGGAAATTTTTGCTTGATGGAGGAAAACATGGAAAAAGGGTAAACGGCAAGCAATACAATTGCACAATATTCTTGTTAGAATCATTCTAATCGTCATTTTTCAGTCAAACTGAAAATTATGTCATAAAATTGATATTATCTGTAATAATTGTTTATTAAAAAAAGGTATGTGTATATAATTCAGACCCTTATTGCGTCAAATTTTTTCCTGCACCATAATTGGCAAGGATTCTGAATTGTAGTACCAGTGTGTTAATCAGTAATCTACAGCAGGAAACAAACCTTTGTGACTGTTCACATGGCACTCATAGTCCATTTTACGTATGAACTGGCTGGGACAAAGCTTGCACTGAAACGGTTTCACGTCGCTGTGCGATAACATGTGTCTCGACAGATTGTTCTTCTTGGCGTATCCCATTCCACATACTTCGCATATAAACAACTTCTTGTCGCTATGGCAGACCAAGTGTTCTTTGTACTTTTTCTGAAGAACCACTGTGTTGCATACCTCACAGGACATATACAGATTCCCAGATTCACTGTTTGACTTTTGGACAACTCTTGTCCCTTTTTTTTTTTTGCCCCTTGTCTTTAAATTCCTTCCTATGTATTCCTTTAGTAATTTTACCTCGTTTTTCAACGTGTCTTCCATCTTATCATCACTAAGGTCAGTATTAACTTCTTCTTCAATGTTATCACAGAGTTCATCGCTTGATGATTTTGATGTCTCATCTTTGTGTGCCACTTCATTTATTTCTGTGACAGCAACAGTTTGTTTGGGTTCATCAGAGGCTGTTTTTATCTGGTTAGCTACTTTGGCATCATTATCTACTGTTGATGAGTTTTCAGACATATTGCATTCATATATTTTGGCATTAATTTTATCAGTTACATCTTTATTTTCAAAAGCTGCATTTAGCTGTACTTCATTGGGTTTAGTTTTACTTTTGTTCATAGTTTTAACTTGTCTTGGTAAACATCTCACTTTTCCTTCTTCACATGTAATTTCATTATCTGGCTTAATTTTTGGCTTTCTGCCTCTCTTTTTTGGTTCTTTAACTATTTGCAACTCAGGTTGCTTAGCTTTTGCTTTCTTTTCTTTCACTGAGATCTTAATGGGTGACTGTTTTCGTTTTCGCACATTTGCAGTGGAAATCAATGCCTTCAGAACAGGTTTGGCTACAACTACGCTTTCTGGATCATTTTTAGTCTGTGAAGAAACACACACAGAATCAAACTTAGGAAATGCAGTCAAAGTTAACTCATCATAATGGTAGGAACCTCTTGACCCATGAAATTTAAAATGTTGATGTAGCTCACATATGGTTTTAAATTTTTTAGCACAAGCACCACATATATATGTTTTCCCTCTGGAAACAGGGCAGTTGCAGGCACTGTCAAGGTCATTGCTCTCATTTACTTGATTCCTATTGGTCTGAGTTTGCGGATTCATGTTTTTATCAACAGTAGCAGATTTCACAGAAATTCGATCAGTCCCAGAAGTCTTTCGAGCCAGTTTTGTTCGCATCGTTTTGACTTTTTTAGCAACAAAATGTCCTTCACCATGCTCATAAACATCATCAAAGGTACTACAAGTTATTTTTTGTTTACATGTAGAGTCATCCACTGGATTTGTCTCCCTTTGACAATCCACTAAATTGTCTAAATTGCAGCTTTCTGAGGACACCTGTTTGAGGTTTTCACGATTTTCTTTCATGCATGAAGCATTACATGTGCTTTGTTCAGCAAAAAGATTGTCATGGTTTGGACCAGCACTATCCACTTCGAATTTAGGCTCACCTAAAATCTCTTTGCCAGACTGAGAATCTATTCCATGAATGTCTGAGATTTCATTTATTTCACTACTTGCAGGTGCAATGCCCTCAAATGATGAATTTTCTTCATTTACTGGAAATGCCAACCCTTCACAGGAGGATGCATGTTGATTATCCCCAATGTCAAAGTGTTCTTTATTTACAGTTGAGCAATCTTTTGATTCCATATTGGAGATTGTGGCAAGAAGGTTCCATAGAAGCCAGATCTGAAACTATAACAATATAATCATTCTTGAACATGAAAGTTTCATTTCACAAATTAAGGATACTTGTAATATCTTCAAAATAATAAATGGATAGCTACACATAAGCTAAAATATATTCCTATTGCAAACAATTACAGGCAATTTTAAATAAAATAGATATCCTTTATAACTTTAATTAAATAACTTCTATTTAAAGTTTCATTTTTTATTTATTTCCACAGAGGCATTGATTTGGCTGGAGGGAAAGAAAACAAATTACAGCCTTAAGCCTGGTTCCCACACCCGATCAGATCAACTCGCTCAAGCCCGACCAAGCGGTCGGGTACTGGTCTGGTTCGGTCGGCATGAGTGGTCGGGGGCGGTCGGGTAGGTTGGCATTGGTCGGGCTTCCTACCCGATATTTTTTGACATGTCAAAAATATCAAGTAGCGGTCGAGTAGGAAGTGGATCGAGAAGCGCTCGGAAAGTGGTCGAGTATTAGTCGAGTACAAGATTGAGTTGATCGAGACGCAATCATGAGGCGATCGGATTGACATCGTTTACACGATCTGTACCCGATCCGCTCGACCCCTTCCCGAGTTATTTTAGATCGCAACACTATCCACTCGACCTCTATTCGATTTGATGTACATATTTACTAGACTGCTACCCGACGGCTACTCGACCGTACACAATCACTTCCCGATTGCTATTCGATCATACACGAGCTCTGCACACGATCAGCTCAACCTCTTCCCGAGTTATTTTAGATCGCTTGGTACGACTGTAGTACGACCATCAAGATCTGGTCATGTGAAGATCTTGTGGCGATCGAGTTGAGGTCCACTTGGTCGCGCTGAGATCGTATAGAGCTCGCGTATAGGTCGAGATGATCGAACAGAAATCGGAAAGATGGTTGAGTGGACGTCGTGAATGAGTCGTGTGGGGGTCGTGTGTTATCGACAAGAGGTCGAGAAGAAGTGGTGTATACCCTTTTTAGTAGAGCTTGGTCGGGTTTGGTCGGGAAATTTCGGTGATCGGGATGATCGAGTTGATCGGATCGGCAGTGGGAACCCACCTTAAAAGAAAACATAAAATGCCCTGATATGCATCACACTTACACTTTAAGAATAAAACACAAGTACAAGCAACACTCATTATTAAGTGAATACTCAACAAGGTGTGAAAAAAAGAGATATTTAGTCACTGCCAAAAAAAAAACACAATGGCATAAACTTTTAATAGTAGTTCTAATTTTGGATCTTTTAAAAGTTATCAGTAGAGTACTAGATGCAAGCAAACGTTACAATAGTGTTTAACCTTATATAACGCTTGTTTTTTCATTGCTAAATTCTAACGCTAAAGTAACAACCCACCACAATTGTAGAATTCCCCCAGTCAAAATAATTGGTGTCACTAATCACTTTGTGGACATGTGGGTAAAAAAGCCAACTGCCTCTCTTTGTGTACAGCTGCGACCTCCAGAAGCATGATTATATACAATTATTCTTGTTTTTTTGGAGTAGCTGTTTAAACCAACTTTTCATCTTGAATGACCATTACCTGACACCAGAAAACTGAGTGAATACATTTGAATATTTCATTGACTCACTGATTTCTGATATCCCAAAACTTTGTCTGTGTACAGTGTGAAGGATGTAGCAAACTAGCATTGTTCAGTGTGGGGAATTCCTGACTACGCTCTGCATGATCATACGACACATAGATACACACATTGGCTCAGTTACAATTTCATGTTAAAATCCTTATTGCAGTGCTTCAGGGTAAGACATCATTGGCTATCGATAAACAATAATAATACAGTATTCAGAAAGGGTAACAAGTGACAAACAAGATGGCAACTAGCTAAAGAAACTTCAGCGTACGGTTTATATAGTATTGACAGACCTGTATAAAGTCGCACTAGTCAAAAATCATAACAAGCGACATTTAAAGTTATGGTGGCCAGAACTAGATGGCAACTTCCATGCCGCTACAGGTATTTTTCGCTGTTTTATACCCTTTATTACTTCTATTAAATTATTGTTAAAATAGCATGCAAATTTAACTTTAAAATACATTTCCCCTTCTTCCCCCAAAAGCAATTTCACAGGCTTAAATTTATTAGCTTATTTTAGTTTAGATAGTGAAGTGTTCACAAAGGGGCAGGGACTTTTCACGTTTTGGTAAATTGACAAAATGCTCTAAAACATCCATTATATGCATCTTTTGACGATTTAAAAACCTGAAAATTATAAAGCGATGCAACGCGAAACGATTGAATAATTTGGAGAGTTCTGTTGGTGTCATTATATTTTGTGACACTACATAGATTGTTTACATAAAGTATAAAATACAACAATCATTTTATGAGCATGAATGGCCGAGTGGTGTAAGTGTTAGACTTTTACTCCAGGGGTCACCCGGTCAGTGGTTCGAGCACAGATGAGGGTTACTTTTTTTCATTATTTAATTGTTTTCTTGTTTTTTACTGGGAGCCTTTTAGATCCAATGTTAACATTTATAAATATTAAAGAGAATTTACTGACAAACTTCAATACATGCCAAAATCTGTGAAAAGGTCCCTTAAATTTAAAAATATTTCAGAATAAATATTCTTATATGTGATGTTATACGGCAGCACTAATGGCACATTCAGAAAAAAAAGTTAAAAATGTACAGAATATAGTTATAAATTTTTCGTTTTCACAAATGGGATAAATTATTTACTGGCTTGTTCTTTAACAGTTCTCATAATATTTGGACGTATTAAAATTGGTACGAAACAATCTGACCACGAAAGATAAAACTTATAAAATCTGTTCTTCTTTTAGTTTTGAAGTCAAACTCGTAACTACACTATGAGAAAAAAAACATGCTATTTACAACAAGCTTTTTACTGTATTTTTTTAAACAACTATACATACCTGGACATTAGTTTATTGTTTTTATCAGAGATGAAAGATGGCGCCCGGAGTGAAATTGTTAGACTGGTACCGGGCAGAGATAACAAATCTCATAAACGTAAGGTACGACAAGTCTCGGAAAATGCCGATCAGAGGTTACATTATACCAAGTAAAGAGTTCCTATGAATTTATTGTTTATCATCATCATCATCATCATCATCATCATCATCATCATCATCATCATCATCATCATCATCATCATCATCATCATCATCCACATCATGCACATCATCATCATCATTATCATCATCATCATCATCATCATCATCATCATCATCATCATCATCATCATCATCATCATCATCATCATCATCATCATCATCATCATCATCATCATCATCATCGTCATCATCATCATTATCATCATCACCACCACCACCATCATCATAATCATCGTCAGCATCATCATCATCAATTTATCGCCATATCATCATCAATATGTACTTCTTCTTCACCTTCTTCTTCAGCATCTTTATTTCATCGCGCTATCGGGATTAGCATGGTAATGGTAACGTTATCTTGACTTCTCCATAGTTGAAATAATCTGTAATAGCCCCGTCACACCGGACTGGCGTCCTTACAGCGACCTAAGACTTTGTATCTTGAAATTTCTGATTGTCGTAGTAAGGACGCCAATGACTTTTCCGGTAAAAATGCTTTTTTTCGCCTTCCCGTCAAACCAGCGTTCTGGTTTATGGCGTTCTGCGCGTCCTCACGACGTCCTTAATACGTCCCTGGCGACCTTACCGCGTTCGTACTGCGTCCATACGGCGACCAAAGCCGACCATACGACGTCTGAGCGGCGTCCTTGGCGTTCTTACTGCATGCGTTCTTATTGCGACCATAGTCGTTCTGAGGACGCAATAGACGTACAATGGACGTACAAATGTCGCAATTAATAAGGTCGCCGTACGGTCGCCTTGCAGTCAATGATCATTTTCTGTGGGTTTGAGCGGCGACCACTCGACGTCCATGGCGACCTTACAGCGACCCTACCAAGTCCCTACTACGACCACTGCGTCTTTACGGCGTCCATTCGACGTCCCTAACAGAACGCCGTAAAAGGCCGGACTTCGGCGACTACTTTGAACAAAGTGGTCGCCGTGGGCTCGCGTCCTGATCAATTTTCGGCGTCCTCACTGCGTCTTCTTGCGTCCTTACTGCGTCCCTCTGGCGTCTATGGCGTCCTCACTGCGACCTGGGTCGCCATAAGGACGCAGTAAGGACGCCAGTCCGGTGTGACGGGGTATAAGGTGTTTAAGCTTGTCTAAACATAGAATGTAAATTTATTTATTTCCATATGAAAACTCAAAACTTTTTTTATAAACATAAATTTAACAGTCTGTTAAATTTGTTTAGGAGATCATTCGTAGTGATAGACCCGTAGGGCGAGATGCATAGCTTTGGTTATTGCTTTCCAATTAATTATCTTGACTAAATCATGCTGTAGTAACTCGCGATGTACGTACGTATGATAAGAAGAGGTTGTGTACCTTCTAGCGTATAGGTCATTGTCAAGGCAATGTACACGAGTTCGATCAAAACCAATATGAGTTGACTTTCTAGAGATTTGCTAACACACAGTTGTCCATACAACATATATATATATATATATATATATATATATATATATATATATATATATATATATATATATATATATATATATATATATATATATATATATATATATATATATGCTGTGAGGAAAACACTTTCATATGATGTGATAAAGCGATCATATCCGTTACTGATTCGATGGCCGCTGATCATGGTCTGCTTAGTTGAATACCATTTAAATATATAACCACAATGAGTTAATTTGACATTCAGAGATACATAAAACACGTAGGTAACATGTTATAGTAAAATTTTTATTTAATCTTTTTATTTTTGAAACCGAGCCTGAATAATACGCTGGAAAAGCCGGGCCCACGGTATTGACTCAGTAACCTAAAAAATTCCCAAACTACAATCAAGGACCAACTATAATTTGCATTATTGCGGCATTGTGTATGAAATTTTACAGACGATGGGTATATTAAGCAAGTAAAAATTATACAGATCAGATGTCGTTTGCACCTTTAATATTTGCAAAAAATAAGTAAATGCACGTCCTTAATACAATGTAGATAATTAAAATTATAAATTGCTTGTAACGACACTATTTTCATCACAATTGTACGGAATACCATTAGGGCAATCGTAGTAACACATTAAAATCCAGAGGGCGAAAACGCGATAGTATGATGGCGACAATTCGAAAATACGATGACGACAGTGCGACAATACGATGGCGACAATGCGGTAGTACGATGGCGACAATGCGACAACGCGATAATACGATGACGACAAAGCGACAGTGCGATGACGACAGTGCGACAATACGAAGGCGACAGTTCGAGAGTACGATGGCGACAATGCGATAGTGCGATAATACGATGCCGACAGTGCGACACTATGAGGACGACAGTCCGACAATACGATGGCGACAGTGCGATAGTACGACGGCGACAATGCGAGAATGCGAGAACGCGATAGTACAATGGCGACAAAGCGACAATACGATGACGACAGTGCGACAAAATGATGGCGAATATGCGATAGTTCGATGGCGACAATGCGATGATGCGATGGCGACAGTACGATATGACTATCGCATTGTCGCCATCGTACTATCGCACTGTCGCCATCGTATTGTCGCAATGTCGCATTGTCGCCATCGTACTATATATCGCATTGTCGCCATCGTACTATCGCATTGTCGCCATCGTATTGTCTCGCTGTCGTCATCATATTGTCGCACTGTCGGCATCGTACTATCGCATTCTCGCATTCTCGCCCTCTGGATTTTAATGTGTTACCACGATGGCCCTAACTGTATTCCGTACAATAGCTATGTTGATTGCGGGATATTCTCAGGCTGCCAGCAGTTTATCTTAAATCTGCACGTTTACAAAGGTTTAAATCGTATACATAGAAACGCAAATGTTTAAAATACCCAGTTAAACCACAGTAATCCTTTATCGTGTAAAAATCAAATTCTTTCTTTCGGATACACTGTCTTAAATCTGGACCACACATGCTGCGACCGTCTTCTTAAAGAAACTTGTACAACGATAAAACATTACGTTGTTTATTTTCTGGTTTGTGTGGAAAATATCAGACAAATAAAGACGTTAGATGAATATCAATTCGCAATAAATTATTATATATAAAAAATGTCGTTGTTGATATGGTGTCCGCCTCGCGACCGGTAGGTCACGGGTTTGATCAATACTAGGGGCGTTCCTTCGATCTTCCCCTAAAACACCAAGTACTGGTTCTAAACTCATGCAACGGTACGCGTTTCATTAAGCCTAAGGCTTCCGATGCAATTGAGCTAAGATAAATAAGTTTAAACTAATTATCCCCACGTTCCGAAATTGAGCGTGGGGATTATGTGGTTATCTCCGCCGTTTGTCCGTCCGTCCTGGCCACTATCTTCGCCTACACTATTGGTACTAGAACCTTGAAACTTTAAGACATGGTAGCTATGAGCATTTTGCGACAGTGCACTATTTGGAATGTTGATCTCACTCCTGGGTCAAAAGTTGCGGCGTTGGGATGCGTGCGGCCGCGCCATTTCTAGTATATTATTTACAGAGAGTACTGTGCGTGTATTGCTATGCAAGACAATTTTAGCGTATTTATGAGAAAACAATATTTCGATTATGCTTGTTTCGTCGATGTTATCAAAAGCACGTTTCTTTGTAGCAGCAAACAAACATAAAAAGACTCATGAACGAAGTTAAAATATAACAATACATATACGTTTAAATAAATTTTTACATACTAGTTTTTATTGTGTAATGTACTTGTGTCAAGCGTGTAAAATCGATCCCGTTTATTTATTTTGATCTTATGATTTGAATATTTTAAACGGCCCTTGTTTGGAGTGTCTTTTCGATGACCAGTTCACTTAGTCATTAATCAAATGTAGATTTCTTATTATAACGTTAAATTGTACGTAGAAGACATACACGGAAATAAAAAGCGTGTATTGAAAACTAACATGTGTTTATTCTCTAATCAAATATATCAAGGAAAGACCATACTTCAATGCATCTTGCTTATAAAAATCATTACCTCCGAGCATCTGAGAAAATAAAATATACATGATATGAGAACATAGTATAACTTTCGAAATAATATTTCAACGTTGATCTCAATGTGAGTTTCTTTAAATCTAGAAGATCGGACGGTCAACGGAAACTAAAGAAGCGCTGCTTTTAGGTATATAAATACACTGAAACTTAGTATTACCTTTCAAATTTGTGCCGCGTTCTGAGAAAACTGGGCTTAATGCATGTGCGTAAAGCGTCGTCCCAGATTAGCCTGTGCAGTCCGACACTTTACGCCTGTATGGTATTTTTAATTTCAAGGAAGTCCCTCCTTACCAAAAATCAAGTTTAGGTGGAAATTGTCGTCCCTGATAAGCCTGTGCGGACTGCACAGGCTAAACTGGGACGACACTTTACGCACATGCATTATGCCCAGTTTTCTCAGAACACGACACATTTTATTACCGGATTTCCCAAAATCACACGCGGATCTTTTGTCTTTATTTCTTGAAATAGGAAATAAACTACAGTATATCCTGTTAATACGGAATTTTAAAACTTAAGAATTCGGTTGTTAGTTTTAATTGTGTGCTTGAAACGAAAGAGTGTCAAAACCTTTGAAATTCTAACATCACTATTGTGTACAGTAAAAGAGGAAATTTTGTCAGGATACTCGATCTTCCGCCTTATTGTGTTTGCCTTAAAAGTCTATAGTTATCAAGTTCATCTATATAGTATGACTTTAATTTCCAAAGATGGTTAACATATTAACATCCGAAACATGTTCTGAACTATTTGTCGAAATTGGCAGATAATTTCCGACATGCAGTACTTCTCACTCTTGAACATTGTTGTAAACATTGGTATGCCCACATTAAGTAAATCTCTTCTACATGCGGAATTCACGGTAATAACGTTCTAAATCTTTCAAATGACTCAACGTTTTGTATAAGCGACAATTAAGTATTTAAATCTACCACATGTAATGTTTCTTTTCATGACACAGCTCTCATATAAAGGAGGACTCCAGTATTATCTGCATGGAATTGATTGTCGCGTGACTCATTTGTGATAATTTCGTGAACATAATTATTTGATGAAAGACAATCATATTTCTGCATCTTTAACAACTCTCTGTCTTACGCAGACATCTGCCCGACTTGTAGAACAAATACTATACAAAAAGGTTTGCGCTTTAATTCAGATCGGGACTGGTTAATGATTTTCGAACTTTTTAAACACGTAAACACATAGTCAACGAACTGTAAAATATACGTAATTGTCAAAATATTTTATAACATATAGCTCTACATGTATTTATCAAAACTATTTACATTCATTTGTTAATAGATTAATAATATTAAATCGCGAGAAAAGCAAAGTGTCACTGATATTGTGTTTGTCCTTTCTTTTAATTTCATTTACTTCGCTCGACAAAATGGATATTTCCACATGTTAACGGTTAGGAAGGTTTGTTCCATGATTAATTACATTACATTCATACTTATCAATCCTTTAAGCCTGATGTTATCGACCCAATGTAAGCCCTATATTTTTTGTGACAAATGATCGATTCGTTCAAAATTGAAATGAGAGATTAGCATCACAACATATCATTGAATTATATTTAAAATGTAGAAATATATTCTAATATTACTAATATATAAATTACATTCCCAATGAAATGTCGGGAATGCAAATAGACATTTAAATAGGACAAGATAAATTCGATAAGAAAGCAAGAGCAAAAATTGCAACCAAGGTGGATATGGCTCACCATATCAATTTTTACTGCGTTGTCCATTATAAAGAATTGCTTAAAAAGGTCATCCTGGTGTAACATAATACATACGAATCACTAATGTGTAGCACGAATGTGGTTTTGATTCTAAAACGTATTCATCTTTAAATACGTTACATGTATGATGATTCCCTTTTATGATCATATTTCTCTCTTTTGTGCACATTTATTTGACCATAGGCAATTTTTCGGATTCAAAATGAACTTTAAATCTTTGCTACCGTTCCAATGCATCCACAAGGCAGTGACGACAGCGCAAATATTTTAACTTGTGTTTTTATCTATGTCTTTCACAAGCTGACAGTAACATGAATTACTCTCCTTATAATATAACTTGAGTTTCATTATTCTTCTATTTGTTTGTATGAAAAAAACATATACATTCATCTATATTAGAGATCACAATTTTAAAAATATTCACGTAAACTATTTTAGTCTTATGATAAGATATGCGAAGAAACTTGTCCCAATTTTGCAAATTGACAACTTGGACATCGAATTTAACATTGCATGTTAATGTGTAGCTATTCCATGTCATTTACTTATCTATGCATTATATTTACATAAGTTTGATGTTTATAAAATATTTTAGTTGAGATTTCATTCCAGGAATATAAAATATAAATGTGAATTTTGAGCTGGTCGTATGTTATGTCATATTTAATTACTAAGTATATACATTTAATTGACTATTGATGTATTTTAAGCAAATTTATATTCTTACAACATAATTACGTTTCGTGCTTGATTTTTTATTTCGATTTAACAAACTGACACAGATACGGGGTTATTCACATGTTTAAGACGCGGAAATAAAGACATGAATAGAATTTGGGGTTTTCTTGCGGTTTTGTGTCCGAGTTTCGAGAATGGCCTAGATTAAAACCTTGATAACTTGTAAAATATTTCCGAAACTTCTACAAATAACCATGTTTTTGTTCTTCTTTACGTTGTTCTTTAATTACTGTTTCGACGGATTGTCGCTTAAATGACAACAGCGTAAATGAAAAGGCCACGACACAAAAATTTAGGACTTCGATATGCATACTATTAATGTATCAAAGCAATTAAAACAAGGCTATTGTAAAGCAATATGGTCCCCTTCCGGCTCCACCATTGTCAGAAATTCCACCATTTTCAGAATTTGTTTTTTGGTTGCCATAGCAACCACAATTTTTGACGAAGGAACAAAATGAAATGCCGTGCATAATGTCCATATTGCCATCTATCCAAGTTGCAAGTTTCATAAAAAAATATTAAGTACATTTAAAGTTATCGCAGGATCCAGAAAAGTGTGACGGACTTACTGACTGACAGACAGACAGGCATACGGAGTGCAAACCAGATGTCCCCCCCGGTGAAACTGGTAGGGGACAATAATGCGTATACCAATCTTTTTGTTTACGACTGTTTCTTCCTTAGCATTTAACACTGAAGAAAAACCCACATAGACTATGTGATAATGAATTTGTATGATTACTGATTTTAAAAGTATTTTAGTTTATCATTTATGAAAGTTTCTGATGTAAACGTATGCTATAAACGATTGCTTCTTCAAGATGAATTCACTTTATTGCGAGTTATGAGGACTCGCATATTGTTCTGCGGAAATATACATTTGGCGTTTTAGTGTGTGCAAAACCCGATGGGATGCCGTAATCAAAGGCACTAACACAACTTCGCAAGACGATATGGAAAACAACAGCAACGTAGGATTTAGGCATAGTCAAGCTAAACCCAGTAAAATGAAACGTTTGAAATTGGTTTGCTCGTCAAGGAACATAGTGTATTGCAAATAGTAACGACTAAAGCGTATACCTTGGCCTAAATAAAAGGAATATAAATAATAGAGAATCACCAGTTACTAGTTTACTAGGACAATTGTTTTTTTTTAATTTCCACAAGATGAAAAGATTATCGAGAACAAATCAACAACTGCACCAACAAAACAATATAACATGTTAACGCATAACTGGGTTGATATGAAAAAAATTCCCCTAACAAGGAACATTTTTATATTAGGGCATTGTTGTATCTGGTATAAAAGCAGACGGCGGTTGAGGAAATTGAGGAATTGAGGAAACCTGTAGAGAAAAGGTTAATGTGAGTTTTGATGACAAATATCTCTGTACTACTTCAGTACATATAATAATAGTTAAAAGTTTAAGACTCTTTTTATTTAGAAAATATAATAATATAAAAATAATGATAATATTAGTTAAGTACCGGTAATGTTTTTAATAGTTATATTTTTGATATGGTGATCATGTTATTAATAATTTTTGTCATATACATCATATGATACTAAAACAATACTTAATGTAAGAGATAAATTAATGATTATTATGATTAATGAAAGCTTATATTTTATTAAAAAACTGTATTTAAAAAATGAAGATAATTTCCACAGACTGCAGTGGAACAATGAAGCAGATTGTCGGTTATGTCATGGTTGCGCTTGCTGCCCTCCAAGTTTTGTTCAGCATCCTGACCTTGTCACTAAATGCATGGGTAGAATACAGAATCGACAACAAAAATTACTGGTCATCATTAACAGTGACGACGCTTGGTTTGTGGAAAATCTGTATTGGTGAGAAGTGTGATTCAATACCAGATGGCCTTGTTGACAGTAAGTACATTTATTACCACTGGAATACTCAACGGTTTATTAATGCATGGACATTATTTCTTAAATCAGATATACTTTTTGTTCGTATATGTATAAATACATTATTTAAATAATTCAAAAATGCATTTCCTAATGTATGCGTTTCTTTGATATATTAAGATTGAATATAGCATGACAATATTTGTTATCCCACCTAGAAACTAAAGTGCAAGCACAAACAAAAATATAAGTTGCATTCATCGAGGTTCGTGAACAATATGAAGTGGTCTTATAATGTTAGCATTTTTCTATCAAATATGATATGGCTGATGTCTCACAATTAGTTTCTTGAGGGTACTAATCGAAACCTGATGGTGCTTTTTCGCAATAATATGTGTCCCGTTCTGAGAAAACAAGGTATAATTCATGTGCGTAAAGTGTCGTCCCAGATTAGCCTATGCAGTCCACATAGGCTAATCAGGGACGACGCTTTCCGCTTTTATGGCATTTTTCGTATACAGGAAGTCCTTTCTTACCGCAAATCTTGTTCAGGCGAAAAGCATCGTCCCTGATTAGCCTGTGCGGACTGCACAGGCTTATCTGGGACGACACTTTACGCACATGTATTATGCCCAGTTTTCTCAGACTCATATTGTTGCTTAAAAACTGCCGTATTTACTCATATTCAACACTTAGGTTGTGCTTTGATAAACTCCATATAAATAGAGGACCAGCTGAACCGTGCATCAAAATATTTATTAGGCTATCTGTATTTTTGTCACAACATTTAACACATTTAAGTGGAATGCCGTCGATATGTTCCTTAAAACGATGTTGGAGATTATTGATCAAATGTCTGAATATGTACTATACGTTTAAAATTTAATTACATATCGGAATAAATGTTTAAACTGGAATCCCATTAGTTCCCCCACAGACACTGTCATAGCAGGTCCGTTGCTTAACGGACATATCAGTTGGTAACCGGATGGTATTTTGAAAATCTCTTTTTGTGACGTTTAAACTGTTTTCTTATTTTTGAATCGTTCACTCCAGTATCCCTGAAAATCGCCCGCGGCTGTGTCATAGTGGGCATGCTGCTTAATGTGGGCGTGGCAGCCTCAGCCGCATTTCAAGTGTTCTTCGTAAAGACGGGACGGAATCTATATTCCGTTATGAACGGCTTGTTTTCTTTGGAAGGTATGTTACCATTTTCGATATCGTTATTTTTACAAATCGTTTTCAAAATTATTGATGATGATGATGATGATGATGATGATGATGATGATGATGATGATAATGATGATGATGATGATGATGATGATGATGATGATGATGATGATGATGATGATGATGATGATGATAATGATGATTGTTGCTGCTAGTGCTGCTGCTGCTGATAATGATGATGTGGAGGAGGAGGAGGATGTTGTAGTATAAGTATTTTCATATTTTTCCTCATTTTCATCACCAGAAGCACCAGGGGCAGCAACATTAACAACAACAATACCATTATCGTTATCTTCTTTTTTCTTCTTGCTCTTCTCCTCCTTATTCTTCGTAATAGTTTTTATCATATCATAGCAGCAATATACGATAAATATCAGCAGCATGTACAATAAAGTGTTGATAATTCTTTCACAGGGCTATGTTTCTTAGCAGCCATTGGTGTCTTCGTGTATAAGGGGAAATTTCAACAGAATCCCATAAATCTAAGCAAATCGGATTCAAGCTATGAAAGGACATTCGTAGGTGGTTTTATTATGGCTATAATTGAAATCGTTACCAGCATAATCCTAGGGATCGTTATGACCATGTACAAACGTATGCAATACCCAGCGCCGGTCTCTGGATTGGCATAAGTCGACAATGGTGTACACGTGACCAGCATAGTTTCCAAACAGTGTGAATATAAATGTTCATTAACTGATTATATACTTACCAGAAAATATATTAATTGTATTATCATATTTTAGTTTGTAATCATTGTGTGCTGATTACTTATTCTGATAACTGATATTTAAACCATATGAATGAGTTATGTTGAGTATACATGCTTATATTATTTTGCATAACTTTGAATGTTTGGTGTACACAATCTATTTAACGTTAATGTGCAATATGTTTTCATTATCGAGAGCAGTAAAATAAAGTAATCATGTCATCTTCATATTATTACGGTTACTGGCTTTTGTAAGGCCAGATTCCTCATGAATTGCATGTTTATTTGACATCTATGTTTTATAAAACTATACCTACATGGAACTGAAGAAAATATAATTATTCTGATTTATAATATTTAATCAAGTAGTAATACACACAAACACCACATATTTACATGTGCAGACAGAGAGAGTTCATTAAAATCTCATTTCTGTACATATAATTGAATATATGCTTAAAACGTTAGTCATTCAAAGTCATTTAATTTGCACACGCAAATATCAGCAAATAATTAGAAAATATGTAGTTATTATGTGTGAGAGTTTAGTTATCACTCATTCGCTTTTCCTAAACAGATGCTTTAATAACGTGTTATATTTTTGAAGCTTGAATAATATACAGTATGTTAATAATTTATGGTGAAGTGTCTTTCTTTTCAAGTTTAATAAATTAACGAATACAAACATTCTAGTTCATTTTGAATGATTAGTACACATGAAACGGTCTCGACAATGTCTACAGAATGTCGTACATTTATACGAAATGAAACTTGTCATCTATTTAGTGCGGCTGCAGACGCACACTTGCGTTCTTCTCGCGCCATATCACGAATGTTTCTTGTTCAATCAAACGTGCATGCGGGGACAACCTGATCTCGACCAGAGCTTTTATGGGTTTACTGTTATTCTTAGTCTATAATACTCCGAAATTTCAGGATTTGTACTTAAAGCGTGAACTCGATCTTTCCATAGCGGTTATCCATAAATATTTTTAATTGTCTTTGAGGCTCGTGTTTAATTTTGTTATGAATAACTTGACCATGACAGTCTCTCAGCAACAACACGCCGCTAAAGTCAGTTCTTTTTAATTCCTTTCAATTGACATCCTATCATTATGCGATTCACAATTGTTGAGAAAATTAAAGCATGAAGCGAATAACATACTACGAACGCTGTACGTATTTGTAATATTAAATGCGTATTTTAAATGTTAAATTTCCTGCGTATTCCGAGAAAAAATTAAAATATTTTTTTACATGAAGTGTTCATTTCAGGTATTTTCGACGTACTCTTTCTGCTTTTTCTGTCTCTAAAAATCCCCATATTTCTGAGCAACATGTTAGTTAAGGAGGTCGAATGATATTTAAACTGGCACGCTTGTTTGTAGACTGGCAGTTGCGAGTTTGACTGCAACTGCAACGCTTTAAAGGGGCCGTCCAACAGATAAAGCGTCGTATCGACGCGATTCGATATTTTGGGAAACTACGAGGATTGCTTATATAGCTAAAAAATACATCCGCTCCGAATGTGAGCGTTCATGGTCGAGTGGTCTAGGCGAGAGGCATTTTACTCCAGGACTCCAAGAAACCAGGGGTCAGTGGTTCGAACCCTGTTGAGGGTTACGTTTTTCCTTTTTTTTTTAAATTGTATTCTTGTTTTTTTACTGGAGATTTATTGTTCAAATGTTTAAATTTATCAATATAAAGCATTTAAAGCATTGAATGACAAGCTTCAATACATGCCAAAATCTGTTGGACAGCCCCTTTAATTATCGCTTAGGTTTTCGTACCAATACATTGTGGAAACGCATTTTATTTGAAAAGCATTTTTATTGTTCTGTTTTAATGTAAAATATGTGTGTAATAAAATCTTAGATATTCGACAATTCTAAAGTTTTGAGGCAACATTTTAGTAAAAATATTACGATTTATTATGATCATTTTATTATCAAATTTTAATGTTTGCATTCAATTATATTATGTTGTAACTGGAGGGTGACTTGGTTATCGAAAAACGCGCGGGAGAACTCGACTGCAAGGACCCCGTTATAATGCTGTATCGACAGTGACTGCTTGGCTAAGAGTGTATAACATGTACGACAATCAAAGGTTCCGTTTCACAACTGCTATACATGTACTATCAATAGAGGCATGCAAGTTATAATTCAATTAATACAATTTGAATAGCTGGTACAAACAGGATATTGTTATATTTAGCGTAATTTAAAGTGTTCTTGGTAACGACTTAATCAATCCTCTAATGTGTAAGAAAAGTATCCATTGCTCAACCAACACAAATTTATATGAATTACAGCGGCAAATCATTGCGTGAAACACATTGATTTCATGAATTTATCGTAACATATAAACATGTATTGATGTGTACTTTGTATTTAGCGTACGCTTCATTACATATGCGTTCGCTAGTTGCGATTTCGTTTTCATTGCCGTGAAATAATGTTGTTATCGGTTGACTTTTCTTTGAATATTCTCTTCATTATTATTTAATTTTTTGTTTTTAAATCAATCTTATTTTGATGAATGCAAGAACACTTGTTTTTAAGTAAATCTGCTAACATTATCTATTCATAAGGTAAATTCGGTATATCAGACACGCATGATGCAAATCTGATATAAAAAAACACTTATGCACATCAGATATAGGATTTTGTTGTATCATGTTGCGGTTGTTGCCCAAAGGTCCGCTTTTCTCATCTACGTCCCTGTGTACAGGATTGCTGTTAATAGCAAAACGTTGGCATTTGGCTTAGGAGCCTCGTGCGACAAGTGCGGTGTTGCCGGAATGTTCATTTACATCCAGAATAGGCTCATGGTCGAATAAGAACGTCTGCCTTACGTTGCGTTCCAAATAAACCGAACATCAAACAGCAAACCGTTTCAAAACGATATTTGCAAATACTGAATAGTGTGCAGCTGATTCAGATTGTGTTTCACATTGTCTTTTGACCGTTAAAAACTGTAGTAATATTTCATTTTCATCACTTATGTCTAATAACAAATATATTTAACTTAAAACAACATTTTAAAAAGTTGCGGTCGACGTGTTTGTGTTTATTAATAACAATGTAGATCACACATGCATTACAGCGAAAATGAAGAATCAGTTGAATCAGTTTACGCTATTGATGTTATTGATTTTGCTGCTTATTATATAATACATCCATTTTGAATGTATCATATAATCATAATATTACACATTTTTATACGAGACAACACATTTTATTTATATAGTTCAACAGTTAAACTACACATTTAAACACTTAAACGGTAAATATGCAATGCTGTTACCAGTTCATCGTATTCTGACGTTTCGCGTTGTTACTTAACATGGAACTTAATACACCACAGCTTGCCAAGTCGCACATTTAACCTTAGCCAATATATTAGTTGTGCACATATCATCTTATACCTTAGCGCTTTCGACTTTACGTCTTCTTCAGGGGTTAACACAACTATGAGTTCAAGAATCGTCAGTGCGAATGAACAGTCGGCCATTGTCTTGCTAAAATCTGAAGCCACAGGAAACAACGTTCCACTAATTAACATGTTATTGTTCGGTAGTTATTTGTTTGCAGTTATAATGTTTATACCGTTTATATAATGTTTGAATATTTTTTTGAATAATTTATTAATGACACATGTGTTAGCGGTATTCATACAATGTATTAACAATGTGTTCACATTTGTATCATTTACAAATAAACTGATTGCTTTTCAGCAATTTGTAATATTACACTAATGTGTGATTATTTATCCCGCGTGAATTGTCTTCAGCTATGACAGATTTTCATGTACATACAAATACGAGGAAAGAATTAATGGGGTTCTTTCTTTCGGTTAGGTATCAGTTTCGTCGATGGGTGCGACTGTTACTATCATAACTTAAACAAACAATGGTTCCTTACATATGCAACCTATTTAATTTGTGTTTTGTCTTATTATTTCAAAATAACTTATCCCCTCAAACACATTGATACTCTGTTTCAAGTTTACCTGTTCGTGTGATTGTAGGAAAGAAAAGCATGCCACGTTTGTTTTCAAACTTGTTCAAAGGATTTTAACTTTGATAACAAACAATATATGTCATTAAGATGTAATTAAAGAAGTAGTCATTAAGATGTTATCAAAAAATAAAATAAAATATTAACTTCCATAAAAAAAACACGACAAAAGCATTTTCAATTATCCTAAAAATGAATGTACCTTTGCCTTGCAAAAAACAATTTGTTATAAAACCGTTATATAATAAGGACTTTACAATGTGCATGGCTAAATTACTTTATAAGATTTGCCCTAAAATGTAACAATTGTAAATGTGACTGAGAAATTTTTGTTAACTAAAAAGTCATATGAATTAATTTTGGGCAACATAATTTTTATAAGTAGCCTGAGTATATATGCACAGAAGACATGTACGATGAAAAATAAGAAATATAAAGAAACTGCTGAATTGCGTTTTGCATCATACACTGATAATGCTGTCTTAACAATATACTGATGTGGTAAAATAAAATAATATGTCTCAATATTAATACTATCGTTGAAAGAGATGTCTGTCAACATTTGAAACGGGACCAATCTTTCAATTTTTCTTCGGTTTGTTGTAGTTGTATACTTAAACAATATATATATGAGTGAATGTCTTGTGAAATGCAGATATTTATCTGATGTAATTTGCACTAAATCGCGTTTGTTTGACTGTTTATTGATTAAATTATTTTTATATGCACTTGTCAGCTTATATTTCTTCATGTGTATACAATTACAGTGCTATAAACAGTTTAGCATATGCTGTTTTCAATGTGGTATGGCTTGCATTACACAATTGATGTTTGCTTTTAAGTAAACGTCCAACATGAATGTTGACATACTTCTAGCCAAAATAGTTCTGCCAAATAAAAAGTATTCCAGCGTTCAATTAAGTTTAATCATGTTGCTTTTTGTCACATGAGTGACTACCCACCGAGTGTTTGTTTTCAATAAAGTCCATTAACAAGTGTGCTTTATTGGACACACATGCACAATATCGCCATTCCTTTAGTTTGAACCAACAATACTTCGAAATGATTGTTCTAATTCGTTATCCTTAAGGAAACTATGCGTACTATGAAGAAAAGTTTCAACATAGTAAGTTGACCAATATGCTTTTATACTGTACACATACTACGTATTGACCATGGCGTAGTTTAAACCACAAATACTTCGGAAGGTCACCGTGGCGTAATGGATATGGTGTCCGCCTAGCGATCGGGAGGTCATGGGTTTGATCCCCACTACGGGAGCTTTCTTTAGATCTCCCAAAAGGCACAAAGAACTGGTTCTAGGCCCATGAAACTGACTCAATGAGCGTTTCAATAAGCCCGAGGCTTTCGATGCAATCGAGCTAAAATAAATAGGGTTAAAATAAATACGGTTCCAATGCGTTATTCTTAAGACATTGCATTAATTATGTGGCAACGGATGAGGTGTTGCACGCTTTTCGGTGATGACCATAAGAAAACCCACATGATTGCCAGAAAGCTTAAGGAACGAACAACAAAATAGACAATGATTATCGCAATCTGGTGAAATAGGCAAATATGTCTAATTTCATGAGACCACTTGTTAAAACGTTTATTTAACGATAATAAGCATTTTCTGGTAAATCAACAAAATTAAGGAATTCGCCTTCGTTTTTGTACAACATATTTTACTATTTTCACAACTTTTAAGAAGGATAAAACTACATTTACACCAGACTATATTTTCTTGTTAAGTATAGTCAACTATTCACTTGCCTGAATGAAATAGTATAGGATGTTAAATAGGTGTGTCACCTGATGAGTAGTTATGAGTTTCACTATCACCCTTACATTATTTCCGACTATTTCAAACATATGAATATCCGCCCTGATGTACCGATAAATGAAACCTGCTACAAAAGGACGGGAAGTACGACAAACATTGAACCCTGTTTAAGCTGCTGCGCTACATTTTTAACAAAGATGATTCGTTAAATATTTGTCCTAAAATATTGAATGCAATCTATTTTTATGTGCCTATGTATTTGCTATAGAAAACGTAAATCAATATTGTCTTTTCAACGTTTTACAACGACAGTTGCATTTGTATTTCTTTTGACCTGGCAGTCAAGGATAACCCATGAAAGTGCAAGCACTTATATCCAATGGGGTCCTTTGGTTTTTGCTGAAGAGACAGCAAGCAGAAGGGACAGTATTGGGATACAAGGAATCCGGGTGCGATACCCAAGTTCTTTGCGCAGAGATCCCTTAGTTCTTTTACGTGCTCAGTGTATAGCACAGATACACGCGAGAATTACCTGGGTTTCATACCAGATCGTCTCTAGTTGGGTGGGAAACACTTGAAGCATTTCTGAAATTCCCAATGCCCCGACCGGAAATTAAATCGGGGACCTCTGGAATTGTAGACCAGAGTGTTACCACTCGACCACCGCACCACCAGTCAAAGCAAACGAAGTTGTTCAGAAAGAAAATACATAAAATATATAAAATATATGCATAATATTGATTAACGCTGTATCCGAGAAATAACAAACTATTAATTTTTGTTTCTGTAATGACAAATATATACTTAACCGCGTGCGGCGTATTAAAGGTTAGGTACTTCAATTATGTAAGCCACATTTGGACATAAATATATTTAGTCGAAGAGAACATTCTTTCGCGTTGTCACTTGCGATGATTGTTCACTTGCGATTTACAAATGTAAAACCTTCAAAGTGACTTCCAGCTCACGTGACCAGTTATTTGAATGTGTGATATACCCTAGATAGGGCAATATTGGAGAAGGTATACGCTATTGAGGATGAACAGGTGGGAGAAAATACCTAGATATCTCCCTCGGATTTTAAGGAAACCGGCGACATCGTACACTTACTGTTATGTGTATCTACAAATTATATGTTTAACGTGATTTTATTAGCACCAATATACTCCAGTAATTATTCGATGCTTCCAACGTTCGGACATCGCCCTACAGAAAAATGCAAAATAATCGCATTGCTTTTACACATTCTGCAAATTTATCGTTAGTCCTCGTGGTTTTAATATAAAGGGGCCTTTTCACGTTTTGGTAAATTGACAAAATTTAAAAAAAAAAGTTGTTTCAGATTCGCAAATTTTCGTTTTAGAAATGATATTTGTGAAGAAATACTAATACTGAACATTAACCATGCTCTAAAATATCCATTATATGCATCTTTTGACGATTTGAACACCTGAAAATTATAAAGCGTTGCAACGCGAAACGATTGAATAATTTCGAAAGTTCTGTTGTTGTCGTTGTATTTTGGAAAACTACGGGGATTGCTTTTATAACTAACAAGAAATATCTTTAAAAAAGATATGCGGCGTTGATAGTTCAATGAATAAGATCAAGGATAGCGAATGTCTTTTTCTGTGCAGTTCTTAGCTGCATCACACGCAGTACGGGATGTTACGCGGAGTTTCGGCGGCTTATTTTACATTATTACATATTGCTGGTCATAAACCTATAGAAACAAAACAGAAGAAGAATGGAAGTGAAATTAAAACATATGAGTCAACCGGCCACACGCGAAGTATCCGTATTTATAGGCGCGTTCTTCGAACAAACCTGTTTTAGTGGTTTGTCGGGCATTGCCATTTGATTCGATTATCAACAGTATCGAGAATCATCGCGCTCATGCTTAATACATTAGTCAATATGGTGGAATAATTATTGTTAAATTAATCAAAAATAATATTTATCATTGTATTGTTGAAAACACATGAATAATCTATTATTGACATACCATAATTATATTGCTGAATATCTTCATTTAACATATTTCTGGTCTAAAGAAAATTCCAGGTCACCTAGTTCACGGATAGCGTCTTTATTATATAACGATTATTTTACTGGCCGCGAACTCCGGTGATGACCTGTATATAAACTCGATACCTCGCGGGTTGAAATGCAATCCATTAAAGTGAGGCCTCGCTTCCACTGCTCTTTATTACTTTTACATGTTTACATGTTGACAGGAATATGGAAGTAAGTTCTAAATATGAGAACATAGCCTTTAAGTATAAACGCTTTTGCGCTGGTTATTCTTTGAAAATAAAAGGTGCACGCACAAACTGTATTGATGTCGAGAATTGAGTGTAAAACTGTTCTATCTATTAAGCCTTTTCATTAAAGATAAAATTGTTTCATGCAGTAGAGCAGTGTTGCAATGACGCGGATTATTCCAATGTTCTGGTAGTATACTCAAATCAGCCAATGGAATAAATGAAGTGTATTCATTCGTACCTAGCCGCGGGAAATTGTATTTGAATTTTATTGGACACTTACAAAGGTCAGGTAAGGTGAAAAGCTGGCTTAATACAGCTACGCCGAAAAAATACATCCGCTGATAGCATAAACAAGGATGGTTGAGTGGTCTCAGCGGGAAACTTTTTACTCCAGGACTCCAGAGCCAGTGTTTCGAGCCCAGTGAAGGGTTACTTTGTTACTTTTTTAAAATTGTATTATTGTGTATTTACTGGAGATTTTCAGGTCCAATGTTTAAATTTATCAATTACAAGCATTTAATGACAAGCTTCAATATATGCCAAAATCTGTGAAAAGGCCCCTTTAATATAAGACTGCGTTCTTGTCATTGCACTGCAGAATTCGCTTTTGCGGATGAAGGATTGCAATAAGTGTGTTCATACCATAGATTTTAAGTAAGAAGCTTGAAAAAAGATTTAAACAATTACAGACTATTCATTAGGTTGAGGTACATAACCTTGTGACACATATCGCAATTTCAACAATAAAGCTGCCGAGTCCGTTATTAATTTCATTTATGTTAAACTTGGTATATTTGGACTTGTAACACTCATATCTCTGTTGTGTATTTTTGTACTGCGCTATATAAATGCGCGGCTAATTCTAGATATCGCTCAGATATAACAATCTCTAAAATGATTAGGTATACATGAATGATTAAGGGTTGATTAAAATGATCCATACAACTTTATTTAGATTCACATCGTGCATGCATGATCTACATGCTGGCGAATTCGACTGTACAAACATTTTCGATTTCAGAATTAAATATCTGGCTTATTTCGCATTTTTCGACAAACGTTCTGCTTAACTGTTTTGAGTGTTATTAGTCCACCTACCATGCAGTGAATCATTTAAGCTCCAGATATATTCTTGCTGTCCGTCCTATTTCATACGGCCTTTAACATTTCTGAATTGATTGTTAAGTAAATTGGTATGTATGTTTAACGATGAAACTTTCATGTCAAAGGCAAAAGAAATATTTCGTGTCATGTTTTCAACCCTGGCACATCATGCTATGGGTTCGAAATAACGAACTAAAACGTAATTATTTCTTATTGTATTGTTGGTTCATTATCATCGTTACAAACTTCCTAGTTTTGTCTACTCGCTGGAATATTTCAACGTATCCAAAAGCTTCTCAAACCGCTTAAAGCTTTTTATATGATACGAAACTACTACGTTAGCGAGACTGACCGATTAATTTCACGTCAGAGACCCGTTGCTAACACATTGTTCGAAGTTCACAAGAACCAGCTCGTGACATCGGACGCATCTGCTTCTCATGCGTAAGAGTCGGGTTCAGTCCTTATATTCGCTTTCAATTTGTTCAACGAGAAACGGAAATTGAATTTTAATTAGATGTAATTGAGCATACTTGATAGCAAAATCAAATTAATATCCAATCGATGACCAAGGAAATTAAAAACACATCTCTTTGTTCTCGATGTTATAAGCGAGAAGATTTTGTACATGTTCTAGCAGTGTTGGGTTAGAAGTCAAACTTTAGGTAACATGATAATTTATAATGGATTCACATGCTAAGTAAAGATATTACAAATAACTTATTTTATTATTATTTTGTTAACATTTTCACAAGCTTAGTAATGGTATTACACATAACTTATTTTATTATTATTTTGCTAAAATGTGTGATTTATTTGTGTCGATTTGATACATATTTAGGTTCTCAAGATGAAACAAAACATCGCTTTTGCGGGATTCGGCCTCTCCTGTCTCAACGCCTTGTTCAGCATACTTGCTCTTGCACTGAATGCTTGGATTGAATATAGCGATGACGACGGCAGATACCAATCGTCTGGATTATGGAAATCTTGTACGGGATACCGGTCAGTCTTTCGGTGTGTTGAAATACTACCAGTTTTACCAGTTGGTAAGCATGGTAAGTATACATGTTTTATTAACAAGTTGTCATATATTTTATCAAGTGCTTCTAAACAAAATATAAGTATCTCACACCAAATTGGAAATACATGTTCGTTATTGCTATAAGTCGATTATGCTTATAAGCTAAATGGTGTAAATAGAGTGGTATAAACTCCCAAAACATCATTCGAGGAGTGATGCGAAAAAACAATTAGTTTTATGTTCAGGTTCAAGAAAAAGTTATTATACATGTTTATACATAAACGACCATTGACGCATTCAGGACAGATACTCGCTGTTCGCGCGTTCGTTGCCATGGGCATGCTACTGATGTTGGGGGCTGCGGTAACGGCTGGTGTGCGTGTGTTTCTCATGAAAGACAAGAGAATAATTTACCTGGCTACTGTCGGATTGTCCATAGCAGCTGGTTAGTAACCTTTTTCGGCGTAGCTGTATACGCCAGCTTTTCACATTAGCCTGACGGTTGTAAGCGACCAATCAATTTGAGTATAAACTTTCCCGCCAATAGGCCTGAAACTTTTCGCAGTAGAAAACGTGCAATGTACAAACAGATTTCACATTAACATTAAAATGTTATTCCATCGACTTTCTATTTTTGTGAAGTATAGTGTATGAAAAGGGATACTACATATCGTTTACCAACGATGTTAACTGCGTATTCAGCATGAAACAATGGTATCTCTAATTATAAGGTTTGATTGATAGAGCACTTTCACACTCAATTCTCGACATCAATACATGGTGTGTGCCCCTTTATATTTAAAAGAATGTCAGCGCCAGAGCTTAAAGGCCGTGTTCTCATATTTGGTAATTACTACGATTTTGCATTCTGTGCACGCATACATTTTAGATAATGTAAGTATTGTTGTTCAGTAACCTGATATAAGCTTTCACGAAAATTTTTTAAATTGATTTACAAATTGACCGACAAACACGTTAATGTTTAAAGCTTTTAACAAGCCGTCGTTCCAGCTGCGGAATTGTAACCTCCCTTTAATGCATTGCATTCCAACCGCAAGATATTAAGGTCAGTTTGCGGTCAGTTACAGAAATCGTTATATACACGCTATCGCGTAAACTATGTGCACTTAAAGTTAATTTTGATCAGAAAGATACTAAATAAAGATACTCGGTGATATAATTATGATATGTTAATCATAGATTGTTTATGTGTTTTCACCAATTTTGATTAATATAATAAGAAATATTTATCCATTTAGACCAATTTATTAAGCATGAGCACGATGATTCACGATACAAATCGAATTAAATAAGATTCGAGTGTTGTAGGCTGACCTATATGCTTTCATTTATGTTCATGCTTGTTGCGTATTTCTTTTCTGTAAATATAGATATCCGAGTAATAATATATAATAAGCGAAATAAGTCACAAAATCTGACGCAACACCCCGTAATTGGTTTGCGTGTGATGCAGCTAAGAAATGCGCAGAAAAAAAGGCATTCGCTATGTTTTTACTCATAGATATAACCTTTGATCGTTCATAAACACCGACCACAATCAACGCCGTTTATCTTTTTTAAAAGATAGTTCTTGTTTCTTTTAACGCACATTACATGGATAATAACTTAAAAAGAATATTTTGGTTATATCGGTTTTCTATAGTTTTCATAACAAATCGATATTGTGAAAAATATAAATGGATTATTTGCTTTAATGTCTTCTAGGCTTTTGTCTGCTCGTCGGCTTCGCCACCTACGCTTCCGAATTTGGAGAAAGCGTCACTCTCGGACGCAGCAAATATGCTGCTGGATTTGCTCTGTGCGTGGTTGCCTGGTTGTTCAGCTGGGTCCAGGCTGGGATGTTCTTTGTTCACGGACGCATGCCTGATTCACCTGCATAGTTAGCTGCATGTATATATAATGCCCAGCAACAGTGTTAAGTTAAGGCATGCATGAACATATTATATGTATTGTTGAAAGCGCCTTAACACACACGTAGTCTTATTGATTTAATTAATGTTTGTATATTATGCAATATGTATTTGTGTCAAAAGCTATATTTTTCTATAACGAATACTGATAACGAATACTGTAGTTCAAACTATATTTTATGTTAGCAAATAACTGTATGTCGTTTTGTGAGTTATATCTAATTATATCTAATGCACATATTTAGGTATTTATGCATTAATCCATTGTCATTTAACTTGTTTATATTAGAAGTGTTCAAGGGGCCGTCCAACAGATTTTGGCATGTATTGAAACTTGTCATTAAATGCTTTATATTGATAAATGTAAACATTTGAACTAAAAATCTCCAGTAAAAAAACAAGAATCCAATTTAAAAAAAGTAACCCTCAACAGAGCTCGAACCACTGACCTAGACCACTCGACCATCCATGCCCATGCTTAGATCAGATGTATTTTTTACGTATATAAGCAATCCTCGTAGTATCTCAAAATAAAACGACAACAACAGAACTTTCCAAATTATTAAATCGTTTTGCGTCGCACGACGCTTTACAATTTTCAGGTTTTCAAATCATCAAAAGATGCATATACTAGATATTTAAGAGCATGGTAAATGGTCAGTATTACTATTTCCAAAAAATATCATAACTAAAACGAAAATGTGCGAATCTGAAACAACTTTTTTTTTAAATTTTGTCAATTTACCAAAACGTGAAATCTGTTGGACGGCCCCTTTCATGGACCAATAGATGGATACGAGATTTGCCATGAAAATTAACAAAACCTCTCCATCTATAGTTAACAGACGGATTGATTTCAATTCATTCATAGCCACAAATGCTCCACGTAATCGTTTCAAAATCACAAATAATTTAGTTGAAATATAATTAACAGATGCGGAAGCCTCACTTTTCCATAATATGAATTGTTGGTTGAATTGTTGACAAAATGCAATAAATAAAAAGTGTCCTTGGCACTTTATTCCACGTACCACAAGCTAAATGTTGCCTTTCCTGTACGCACGCGAAGTTAGGAAGGCATACTACTATTGCAAATTGAAATTAATATAACTTGCTGTAAAACATAAATACTAGAAATTTCAAAGCATACGCGGTTACAGGATTTTCGGTTAAAATGGGCGAAATATTTAACCAACACCAACAGTTCAAAAACGCAACAAATGTCATACACATTGTGAACTCGTGTTGTTGACAGAGACTATCACGTGTACACAACTATCAGTAGCCAACTACGGTACATGTTAACTTTACCTTTATTAGAAAGTGAAAAGGTTTGCAAGCCGATGATTTATTTCATTAGTTTTATCGCGCTAGAGATCTTTTTAAGCGCAACATTACAAAACAACAGACTGACGGGACGTGTCGATACATTTGTGTATATTGGCGTTATCAATCTCCACGCAGAGGGAGTTGTCTTTCCTTGCTCTCACATAGAATCTCTGCTATCACAAGATCAAAGCGGTGAAGGCACTGAAGTTGTTCGCTATTGCATAATTTAAATTTTAAGACGAAACTCATTTTTCAAAATTGATCGCAAGTTTGAAATGAACACACGCCATTTAAATTTATAAAGAGTGTGTCATAATGCACGGGTCGAGATGTGTGTGGACTTTTTATCATCCTATTTATTTTATAGAGATAACTTTGACAAAATAATAACAAAATGGCCCTTTTTGGACGTTCTGAAAGCATCGAAAGTATTATGTAAATGGTAATGAGAACTGAATATAAAGACAATTTGCAATCACCATCATATTAAATGAATATTGTTGGAATATCGAATACCTTTCGCACTATGTATATAATTTCATGAAGAAAATTCCCTGTACAAAACTTTTGATTTTTGACACCATATACAAATTTAAAATATACAATAAGATAATTGATGAAAATAAATAAAAAATAAATCTGCGAGCAATACTTTTTACTCACGAATTAGTTAGTCATAAAGACAGCCCTCTTGACCCGTACTTTGTTGTTTATGCATTACTTGTTACCATAGCAGTTCACACATGCGCTTTTTCGGCAAAGCTGTTTACCCACCTTTTCACCTTAAATTACTTTTAAATAACGCCAGCAGACACGCGTGAATATTTTTGAATATTTCATAGGCTGATTTGAGATAAAACCTCTGAACTTTGGCTACATCACTGTGTCTGTGCTCAGCGCAAAGGATGTAGCACTGTTCAGTGTAAGGAATTCCGGACTACTCTCTGTATGTTCAAACGACACAAATTGTGGCCCAGTTACAATTGCGCGTTAAAACCTATCTCGCAGAATTTCAGGGTCAGTACTCGTTCACTAAATCGTCCGGGGAATATATAATTGACTATCGATAAACACAGTAGTGCTTTCAAGATGAGAAAACAACCAGTACCGAAATAGAATAGTGTCACGATAAGAGAAAAATCGTTTAATTATCCAACCACAATGTTTGCCGTACTCGGTCAGCACGTCTGGAAATCGTTCCTGAACGCCTTGATAGGCTGCCCTTATTTACAAGTTTGCTATTTTGAATTCAATGGTGTATCGAAATGCATTTTTCTAAAATGTGGCATTTACAATTCGCAATGAGATTTTAAACGACCCTCGTCATGCGAAAATCGGTCTTATTCCATATGCGCCCATCATATTCTGCCTGCGCATGTTGGATTAAAGATACGCTGGCCGAAACGCATAAGACCTATTTTCGCATGACGCGGCTATGAAAGTGTGATTTTAAACTGCGTTTAAATTTAATATTAACATACGATATATTTTGATAGTGAAGAAATATACTCATAATAAGGCATGTGAGGACACATATGATGTGCACTTCCGTAGTATAATTTTTATCTACTTACCCTAATTTGTGGTTTGACAATGATAACACACATTTCATGCGGTGAATATGCGACTTACAAGTGAACAAAACAAACAAAATAGTTAAAGTTTTGTTTTAATTTTATTTATTTAGAAACGTAAATTGCAAACTTTATTTTAAAGTCAGCATTTACGCCGACTGCGTTTTTAAAAGATATTTCTTGTTATATTATAATTTGGTTGCTTTTTAATATTCGGTTTTAGCGATTATAACGCAGTTTTGAGCTTGTCTATAGTATACCTGCAGTAATTGGTGAACTCATGTTCAACGTTTTATAATTGAGAACTGTGAATATAAACAAGCTTCACCTTGTACTATTGCGTTGTTAGCATCCGTAAATACAAAATATCGCCGCTATCTATTGAGAACAAAAGAACGTTTCCCAAATATATCAAATTTAACCCCGCTGTAGAAGCATGAACGAGATTACGAAACAGATAATTCTTGTTTTATATAATTGTTTCTATATTCGGCTTAAGCGATCATGAAGCATTTTTGTTATTGTCTATCGTATCCCTGAAGTTATTGTTGAACTCATGTTCAACGTTTTATAAATTGAGGATATAAACAAGCGTAACCTTATACTATTGCGTTGTTTTCCCGAATATTTTAATAGCCTCAGATTAAGACGCAGCAGATAGTGGACTATTTAAATAATTCATACATAATTTCTTCCGCGACACGTATAATACAAACATTGTTTATTGATTCTTTTCTATATAAGCTCCGTTGAAAAAATATTCCATTTAACACGATATTCGCATAATGTTTCCATTTGTGAATGATTATTGTTGGAGAACTAAAACCTCTTGCATAAATTATACAACTCTTACGATACGGCAGGTGTGGCCGGTAGTAGGCTTTCCATAGATTAGCCGACCTGGCTTGAAATTATCAGTAACAACATTAGCTGTTCGCTATGCGAACAACTAAATATGTATTGGTATTAAACAGCATTGTATACGCTGGTCGAAAGACCATAAGACCCATTTTCGCATGACGCGGCTATGAAAGTATGATTCAAATGTTTGGAAAGAAAACTGCATGTTAATCAAATATTAACATACGATATATTTTGATGATGAAGAAATAAACTCATAATAAGCCATGTTAGGACACATTATGGTGTTTACTCCCATAATATAATTTGTATATACTTAAACTAATGTATATCTATGGTTCGCCTATAATTCATAACACACATTTCATGCGGTAAATATGCGACTAACAAGTCAAAAACACAATAGTTTAACTTTTGTTTTCGATTAAATTATGTAGAAACCAAAATTTCAAACATTATTTGAAAAGCAGCAGGACTAACTTTAAAAAAGATTATTCTTGTTATATTTAATTGTTTTTTATTTTTTTATTCAAAATAGAGATTATGAAGCATTTTTGATGTTGTCTATCGTATCCCTGTATTAATTGTTGAACTCATGTTCAACGTTTTATAAATTGAGAACTGTGAAGATAAACAAGCGTAAACCACGGACTCTATACGCTCCGTGCGTAACCTTATACTATTGCGGTGTTATCACCCGTCGTCAATATACGCTCCGTGCGTAACCTTAAACTATTGCGTTGTTATCACCCGTGCAATTGGACTCCCTTGTTTATCGGCAACCGCATCTATTAATAGCCTCAGATTATGAATGATCTGAGCAAAAATACTACGTCACGAAGACGCAGCAGAAAGAGGACTATTTTAATCATTCATACAACAATCTCTTCCGCGACACGTATAATACAATCATTGTTTATTGATTCTTTTCTATATAAGCTCCGTTTGAAACTATTACATTTAATACGATATTCATATAATGTTTCCATTTGTAAATGAATATAGTTGGAGAACTCAAACCTGTTGCATAAATTATACAACTCTTTCTCGCGCGGATACGGCATGTGTGGCAGGTAGTAGGCTTTCCGTAGATAAGCCGAACCGACTTGAAATTTATAGTAACAACATTAGTGTTCGCTACACGAACAACTAAAAATCCTACCAGATTTGGTAGGATTTTTATTTATTTGGTTTAAGAATTATATTATAAAAAGTAGTATTCTTTTATTTTACATTTTTGAACAAAAATGTATAAGTTTAGGTGCTTAAAAAAATAATTACCTTAATTAAACAAAGTAAAAATAACAACGGTAAAATCATTGTACCACGTGGCTTGGCTATCATCACGCTGTTGGTTATGAAGGCAGGGATTTGATCCAGCTATGCTGGTTCCCGTTAAATCACTGCGCGGAGGATGTTGCGTTACATGTATATCGAATGTGCAAGACTCGATGTAGGGCGACATCGGTTTTATGCATTCATTTCACTAACGTTTGCAAGATATTACATTGTTTCCAGTTAACAATTTTTTATTATACAGGAACATATCTTTTTTTAACAGACGATCCTTGCTTCAATACAGAATATTGCCCTTGACATGTATGATAATGTTTTATCTAAGCAATAAATGTGTCTTCGTTTGCTTTAAATCGTCTTTCTTTTATCAACAAAACAAGTGTATAATGCATTAAGTTGTATGCTTACATTTACAAAACATAGGATGGATTTCACCCGTTTATAGCAAAACAAAAGAACATAAGAAGCAGATTATGAGAAATCAAGGTGTGTATCAAGCCTGGTACCTAGGGTACTGCATCCAACTTTTCATTCGCTGCTCCCGAACTATTCTAAAGTTGGTCTGGACTTTTAGGTGTTTCTGTTTGTCACGTTTATGTATATTTAAAGGGTACAATGTACGATCATTTACAATGGTGATGTCAGTCCTATGTCGGGGGGCGATATGATACATAATGTATGCCCATTTCAAGACATCGGGCAGATGTCGGACACAAATTAAAACGCATGTTCATTCTTTGTGCTGTTAAAATGTCTTCTTTATATTTTTGAAAGCCACGGCATAATTGAAATTGAATTGCCCCGAAACGCTTAAACTCGCAACAAATAGATTAATCAAATGGTGAGTCGCATTATACGTTTGACATTTGTCTGTGTTTTTAGTGTTTGGTGCTGATGGAAAAGTTTCCATTTCATTAAACCTGAAACTTCGAATAATTCTAATGACATTATATTTCCCGCTGCATATATTACCATTCAGTATTGCTTCTTAAGTGATACAATTAAACAAATAGGTAAATCCGTATACACATATGACTTTGTGCAACTGGATACGTTTCGTATTATGATTATACAAATATCTGAACAAGGTATTTTCGCAGATACAAATAAGATGCCCATGCAACGCACAGCTTGAGTTGTTCAGGTTTTTGGATGCTGGCATGCGACCCCTGCGGATAGCAATGCATCTCGTTGATGACCCAGTCATGAAGGCGGCTGGCCAATTTCTCTTCGCTTGCCAGTCTGTAATATGACTAATACCTTGCCACCAGATTGAACAAAGGGGTAGCGTCGACACTTTAAAACGAAATTACTGTTTTCCGCGTCGGCCTTTACTTAGCTAAAAATACCATTTTTGAATGTGTTTCCCTTGCAACTCTAAGTGTTAAAGGGGCCTTTTCACAGATTTTGGCATTTTTTTAGCTTAATCATTAAATGCTTTATATCGATAAATGTAAACATTGGATCGTAAAAGCTCCAGTAAAAAATCAAGAATAAAATTAAAAAAGGAAAAGAACATTGCCCGGACCAGGTTTCGAACCAGTGACCCCTGGAGTCCTGCCAGAGTTCTGAAGTAAAAACGCTTTAGCCTACTGAGCTATTCCGCCGAGTACATATTCGTGAAGTATTTTATACCTTATATAAGCAATCTTCGTAGTTTCACAAAATTTAACGACAAAAACAGAACTCTCCAAATTATTCAATCGTTTCGCGTTGCAACGCTTTATAATTTTTAGGTTTTAAAATCGTCAAAAGATGCATATAATGGCTATATTAGACCATGGTAAATGTTCAGTATTACTGTTTCCTCACAAATATCATAACTAAAACGAAAATTTGCGAATCTGAAACAACTTTTTTCAATTTTGTCAATTTACCAAAGCGTGAAAAGATCCCTTTAAAGTGTAACGCTGCACAGATGTGACGTGGCGTGTTTCGTCTCTGCGATTATTGTCTATTCAGTAAAAAAAGCACATTTATGTCGCACAAATGAAACCAAATATATGCAAGATAGCATGTATATTTAAATACCGGCCGTACAAGTTAAGGGGTTGGACGGGGATATCGCAATCAGACTCGCATTCAGTTCATCTGATCGCTAGACCGCTGCTTATTACGAGGCAAAGTTTGATTAAAGTTCTTTGAATACTATGTTTAAAACTACACACACGCACAAATTTCACCAATCGCGTGTTTTAAACCACCAATACTTCAAAATGATTGTTCAAGTGCAATATTCGTAACAAACAAAGAATTTCAAACTGGTGTTTCCCCTGATTAGGTGTAGGGGGTTTCATTATCACCCATAAATTATTTCCGACTACTCCATACACGTAAATATTCTTCCTAATGCACCAATAAACAAAAAAGTGCAAAAAGGAAGGACAGTAAAGCGGTAATTATATACAGTTTTTGCTCCTGCGCTATATTTATAACACAGATGATTCGTGAAATATTTTTCCTAAAATATTGAATGCATTCGATTCCTTTGTCTGATGTTTTTGTTAAAGAAAACGACTATCAAAATTTTCTGTTCATCGACTTTAACAGTTAAAGCATACAGAGTAATGTACCGGAAGAAAATGGAAAATATATGCATAATCAGATTTACACTGGCTGTTTCAAACATTTCACCACAATCAATTTTTGTTAATTAGTTATCTACGTTTATCAGGTTCGGTATTTAAACTATGCAAGCTACATGTAATCGAAATGTTGACACGAACATATTAAGTCGGAGACAAAATAATTTCGAATTATTGATGAAATGATTCATAGTTTATTATGCTCTAAAAGTGTATTAAGACCATTAACGCTTCTTGATCTGTTCCGGAGAATAGATATGTTCAATAATTGTACAATATAAAAATACATGTTAACTTGCGATGTAGTGGCCAACTTATACTCAATATACTCCATTAATTATCCGATGCTCTAGTTTCTAATACGCGGATACCATATTCAAAACAAGATAACACTCATTACAACGAAACATGCACAAAACTCGTGTTACTTTCACATATTCTGAAAAGCAGTTTTCGCTAGTCCTCGTGGTTTTAATTTAAGGTAAGACTGCGTTCTTTTAATTGCAATGTAGAATCACTTCAACGGATAAAGGATTTATATAACTTTGCGCATATCCAACTTTCAAATAATAAGATTAAAATATATTGAAATACTTACGGACTATTCGTGAGTTATAGGCTAATATTATCGTTTCATAAATGGAATACACAATGCAAAATATTTGGGAATTAAGCTGTCAAATTCAAATGGAAATGATATTTGTTATTTGCAAACGCTACATTTTGATCACTTTGTTTTCAAGGCTTTCTATATGTTTTACATAGCAATTTGTACTTGTACGTCTGTGGTCTTGGTTTTTATTCATGTACTTCTGCACATATATGAGCGGATAATTTAAGAAAGTATTAATCATAAATATCCACTGTTAATATTAACTTCTGCACATAAATGAGAGGATAATTGAAGATCGTATTACTCATAAATTGCTACCATTTATATGAGATATACATGCATGTTTAGAGATGAGTTGCATTTGTCCTCCCATCGGTTAACAGGTATAGCTAAATAGCGAGTGCTTCCGCCCGTCCCAGTTTAATTTTTAAAATCTTGTTTCATTTAATCGGTTAAAAAAGGGAATATGCGACGTTTCGTGTGAGCGCTGTAACCCCGCGCTTTGTGATAAGTGCTCAAAATCACGAACTCCAAAAATATGAGTAGCGTGAATTACCAACTAAACATGACGGGCGGACACGGCTTTCCACCGACAGAAAACAAAGGGTTTAAAATGTAGATGTTTTAAATCTGATAAGTCATAGATT